>NC_141138.1:69563345-69654912 GCF_053477565.2 Lygodium microphyllum
AGTCTACTAGGAGGAGGAGGAAGTTCTAGTACTTCTCCCCTTCCAGTCAATCAGTCCCCTTCGACCGGAGTATTCGAGCAGAGTAATAATCCCCATTGTCCAAACTCCTTTAGTGAATATGGTTGTTACCATAGTGCAACCCATTGCAATTCAAACAAGAATGTTGGACTTACCAGTCACGGGATTTTCTCTACCCATTTTTAATGGGTTAGCAGAGGAAGATGCATAATTTCATATTATGAGTTCCACAAGTTAATATTCAATTGTTGAATCCAAGATGAAGAACACTTGATGTCGGGACCTAAAACAGGCCCGACACTTGGGCTCTAAGGCACTAACAGAGCCTCTACTACACACTCAAACCACCCCTCATGGCCTCACGGCCAGGAGTGTCTAAGGAGTATAGTACCCTAACCTCTAATGTAGAACTTTGTATTTGTATAAATTGTAATCCAATCGATAACCCTTTCCACACTCCTTAGAGGGATTCCCTATACATATCAGTGTTATACACCACATAAGCATAGACAAAGGGAGCACCCCTTGAGTGGCTGATTGTCGTAGCTCCACTACGACTCTCCTACACCTCAAGGATTTGTCCCAAGATGTACCATGAACACATAAAGCACATACGACACATGCTCCACACTTTTAATTGATCAATCCCGGAATAGATAGTTCTCACTCAATATTCCCCAAAGAGATCAAATCACTAACCCTATAGCTTAGGGTATCTCACTTTCTCAATGTAGATAATCATTCATGAAAAAAAATTGTTGTGCATCGAGGATGGTACCATGTGTTGTGTGCAATGCAATTGTATATGATTTATAGTGCTCAAACAATTTCCTTATTAACAACCAACATTGTGAAGGTGCAAAAACATGTATTTTCTTTCTTTTCTTCTAATTGAGATTGCTACATTGCCTAGGGCCAGCACAAAGCATTCTCATGCTAGTGGACCCCCTTAATTTTAAACCACATGTATCCTATATGCCATGCATTAGAAACAAATAAGAATTAAATCTATTATTAATACTTAAAACCCCTCTTCTCTAAACCATTTAAGATTGTGCATTTGGTGGTAGGATTAGAGAGTGATTTTTAATGTATTTTTTCTTCATAAAAGTAGTAAACACTCATTTTAACATATAGATAGGGCTGAACTAAAGTTTTCCATGTTCACACTTGGCATAAGTGGTTTTTTCTCGAACCGAGCCCCAAATGAACTCCAATTCACAAACAGACTGGACAATTGGCTTCATGGCATCAAAATCTATAAACTTGGCCTTTGTCAAGCACTTTCCAACTCCCAGATCATATAGCTACTTTATAACACCAAATCTTGTGGAGATTAAATAGGGGGTCAAACAAACTCCAATTGACAAATTGAGACTTGCGTCAGGTTCCTAGCATTGAACTCCATCTAGGAAAACTCTAGCTCATTGATCTGCAACCATTTCATTTTGCATGAAAAAAAAAAAGTACCTCATGTGCCACTTTTCTGCTTCAAAACGGACTCTAAAAACCCGCTCTCATTGGTGACCACAAGATAGGGTGACTCAACTTGTCAAATCCCACGAACTGATTTGCACAAACAACAACCATAAAAAACATCAAGCTACCACAAAATAGAATATCCAAAAAAGCACAAGCATAGGTCTCACCCTACCCCCTGACAAAATCAAGGCATGAAAATCCTCAAGGGATAGGCCCACAATAGTATAATAGAAATATAGAGCGAGTCACTAACCAATTGCTTCAACATAGACTAGCTAAAAGAACTATCAAAGAGGTCATTCTAGGCGGTGGCCTGAATCACAAACCCAACAGGGACAACTAGACTAGGAACTCCTACTAGGCAAGGACTCCTATAGCATGATCATCATATATTGTCTTTTGACACATCTTTCTTTCAAGGCTTCCATACTCGAGTATGTAAAAGGCAAGGAGCTTATGAGCGTAGAGTGACCCAAGAAGAAGGGCATCAACCTTAGGTCCTGACTCAGTACCTAAGAACCTACCAAGCTCTCACAAGGTGGCACTTACTCTTTTTTTCTTTCGCTCACTTTTATTTTTGCTCCAACCTTCCTTAATATTCCTTTATTTTGGCTAGCTACTATCCCAAGGAAGACAAGGCATCATATATATTTGGAATTGTCTCTTCTTTTCATTTCGACATGCTTCTCTAACTACCTCACACTAGTAGGGACTCCTAGAACATCTGCCTAGCAAAATAGCAAAACAAGATCACTAGGGCTACCTTCTAAAAATAGGTCTTTCAATGCCTAACAATGTCTTTACAGGAGGTAAACAACTACTCGAACCTCTCCTAGATACACCTAATCAAACCCTAAGACTTGATTCCTTGATTTTCGGTTCCCAATAAAAGAATAGTTCTCTCCAAGTCCAGAAATACATCTAGCATAAAATAAAAGTACTTATAAAGAAAGAACATAACCTGGAGTTGGCCACAAGAAGCTTCTGCGTAGCAAGAGGCTCTCTCAAGGTCATCCTAAATCTACATAGCACAGCACTAAAACAAAGCCCATTAATTGCACTTACACTAAATAGACACATGGCCCTCTTGGCCTAATAAAATAAATGATACTACGACAAAAGAGACGGCCCTCATAGATCATTTCACTCTAGCCAAATATGTTCTACTTGGCATGTAAATTGCATCTTGTCAAACTAACCAAGCTAAACCAAAGTGACATAAGGTGTGAGGGCTAGCCTTATACCACATATGTATGCCACCTCATTATAATTCCATCATTGAGTTTTAATCTTGGAGTTTTTGTATACCCACAAGTCCAAGCCTTCTCACTGATATAACATCAATATGGACTATTCCTTTTTGTGTGCTATTAGCTAAATGAATGAGATCCTTGGGCTCAACTGCCTTACCATTCAAATATATTGGTTAGTCCAACTCCCAAAGGCCTCTTCGACAAAGAGACCTACGAATTTTGGCTCATTTGAATCTTCCCTATTTAGATCTTTGAATGTGTTATTGTTACAACCCAAACTAGTTATGGATTCAATCCTAGGCCCATCACAACGATGCATCCTAGAGCAATGTATATTGTTAGATGTATCATTATGGCCTCTGGTATCATCCACTTGGAAATTAACCATAGTATATCCACCTAGAAGTCTTGGCCTCTCATCTAGCACACCAGCCATAATTCTAGAGATTTTGGGCCTCCAAACCCATCTTGTTTTAATTATTGCATGGCTCGATTGGCTACCACCCCTCCTATTTTTATATTCTTTCATGATGGTTAATATATCTCCGCTCACCTTCTGTCTATTAATTTCTCTAAATCATATCCTTTTATTAGATCTAACTCTAAATGGATGTTTACCATGATAAAGCCAAGGTTCCCTATTACCTTGGCTCTCAATCATTGAGATACCCTCCACATGGTAGCATATATCAGCTATGTTTTGGGGCGTCATCTAATTGATATGATTTTGTTTTAAACTTAGCCCTTTGAAGGGTTTCTTAACCACTCTACTTCTGCCATTAAATCTACACCTATTTCCATCTAGCTCATGGCTTTGGAACATGAGATTGGCTACACTACGATGGCAAAGTTCATGGGCCTTAGGGTCTTTATAGTTAATGCCAGTCTCCCTAATATACATGTCATTTGCACCTCTAGCATGACTAACATTTAGTAAATGTTGCCAATCCTTATGGATTTCAAGGGTACGGGAAAAACTCCAATAGCTCTCCCAACACCTATGAACATATCTCTCATTATCATTTGCTTGAACCTTTGCCTCCTTCAATGACTTAGCATTTCTCATCCTAACTTGGAACTACATATTTATTCCCGAGTTCACCAAGCACATCTTCCGATAATTGACTAACTTTCCTTGGCCAAAGCTTCAGAATGTCATCAAAGGCTCTTGTGTACTCTTTGATGAAGGTGTATAACTCTTATCAAACTTGTATAAGCTATCCCAAGACCTAAGTCATGGGAACCTTCTTTTCATATTCATCCAAAAATATATCACATAATTCCTCAAATGATTTGATTGACCCTCTTGGGAGGCTTCAATACCACTTCCAAGCCTCTTCCTTTAGAGTACTTGAGAAGACAAGCATTTGATGTAGATCATTGAACCCACTTGCAAGGCAAGTTAGGCCATATTCTTTCAAGTATAGCATTAGATCCTCATCTAGCAACCCATAAAACACTAGGAGATCCCTATACGGAGAAGGGCATTTAGTCCTCTTCTTTGGGATCAAGACTAGGTTCTCTAGATCTTCATATTCATCTTGACATAATCCCATCATCTCAGAGCCTCTAATCTCTTCCGTTTCCAACTTTATCAGTGTAGAAATCTTACTTGCTCCAAGGACTTCCCTTTCTACCAACTTACAAAGTGGTCTAGGGAGTCCTATGAGTTTTAGTATATAATTTTGATCATTCCTCAAAGGATCTTCCATACCTTACCCATTCAAAGGCCATTTCATAACGGATTTATGCAAGAGATATTTCCCTTCATCCAAGTAGATATATCAACATTATTTAGAGCTTGAGGGTTGGGTCTTTTGAGCAACAACTTTCCCTTAGAAGCTAAGGCTTCTGTTAACCCCAAGCCGAGAAGGCGGAAGGACGAATGAAAAAGCAAAAAGAAGATGGAAAAGGAGCAAGGACATGCAGGCGGTCTCCAAATCTGAGCCAGGCCCAAAAGCATAGCTTTAAATAAAAGGCACCTCAAAAACTCCAAAAACTCTTGTAAAAGAGCGCCAACCTCCCTCCTGTGCCACATGTAAAAGAATAGTCAAATATAGGCCTAGGGCATGAAGAAAAAAGAGGGAATTAGAAAAAGGGACCTTGCCACAATGGCCGGTCATGTAAGAAAGGATGGGTGCCCGTGGGGTTTTAGGTTTTGTATATATAAAGTTCAAAAAGTGAATGGAAGCTCATTCTTTAGCATGTGCCAAACAAGAGCTCTTCTCTCCTTCTCCTCTCCTTGCTTGTGTGTGCTCTTGAGAGAGGGAGTGATTGTGAGTGTGAGGGAGTGAGTGAGTGGGAGTGAGGGATCAAGGGGGTGAAGCTCTTCACCATCTCCTCTTCTCTTCTCTTCTCTTTCCTTCTCTTGCGCACGCGGCTATGGCAGTTGGAGCTTGGAGATGGAGGAGTCTTGAGCATGCTTGAGCTAGCATCTAGAATCGTGGAACTACCAGAGTGCAAAAGAGAGGAGGTAACTCATATCGGCATCAAGGTAAGCTCACTACACTCATAGGATCGAGGGCGCATCGGCTATGTGAGAGGTAGCCATTAGAGCTCACTTGGAACACTTGAAACAATAAGCGGTCCATGGGTCTTGGCGGTTGAGCTAAAGCTCCCACATTTTGGTTCTGTTGCCGAGACCACGGATTCAAGCTTGAGCTCTTGCCGCCCCATATCAAGCATCGAAGTAAGGGATTCTCCCTCGAAATGGAGCTTGAGGTAGGTAGGAAGGTTGGGTGTTTTGATCTTCGAAACAAGTACGTATTTTGGGTTTGTTTGTTTGTTTGATGATTGGAAAATAGGGAGAAATCATGTCAGTTTGTTGCTTTCGATTCTCGTTGCATTTAGTGTAGGATAGCATTAGGAAATCGAACAGGAAAAGGGTAGGGTTTACTGTTGCAAACAAGGTAAAATAGGGCATAAAACATGCAAAAAATGGCAAAAAGCCAGCTTGGGATGCTTAATGTCGGCAAGTGAGTAATTGAGAGTGTCAAAGCCCTACCCAGGAAGGGGTTTAAGGGCCAAGAGGCCAAGAGAGACCTCATTTGCAACCATTGCACAGAGAGAGAGAGAGAGAGAGCCCTTGCAAAGATTCAATTTTATCGCGTCGTCGGAGAGCCTACCGCTCACCCCAGGTGTATCAATCACTTCCCTTGGTGCCTTAGCCAGGATTTGGAAGTTTATGCAAGGGATGATTGCCTCGAACCTCGGCCTACTAAAAAAACTTTGGCCCTTCCATCACTCGCTCGACCCCTCCAATTCGGACCAGTTGGGCTGAGTGTGTGCCTAACTCAGTCTCAGAGATTTGACTTGACCCAACTAGAGCTCAACAGCACAACCTGTCATGAGCCTTCCTGACGATTAGAGCCTGATTCTGGTGCACTGAGTAGACAAAATCAAAAGGCATGGCCGCTTAACAGTTTGAGTGGGCTGTTGCGATACCTAGAAACCCAGAGACCTAGAAGGTGACCCGTCAAGCCATAAATCCCTGATCGAGCCCAAAAAATGGTAAGGCAACGTAGCCAAAAGGCCCTAAATGCCACCTAGATAAACAGAGAATTGATCTACAAAGCCTATCAGGCCCGAGGGTGTATGAGACGCTTAGAGGCTGTTTACTGCACACACCTTGAATTTCTGCACTTAAAGTGCACTTAAGAAAAACTGAAAGCCTGATTGAACACACGTGCACCAGAAAGAACACACGCACGTAGTGGAGATAACTTGAGACCTATATTTAATAAGTCAAGGAACTCACTTAGATAAGCCACTCAAGGAACCCACAAATAGGAGAGAACCCACGGATGGAGACAAACCATCAACATGCAAAGTAGGATCAAGCAAGCGGTGCAAACAAAGGGGATTTGACAAACCCACTCAATCCGATCGATAGCTTGGAAAAGCACGAGAACTCGGCTATGGCAGAGGAAAGCTCAGACTGCAGGTCTAATGAGGAACTCAACTTGGGTGTCTTCCCAGAGGCTATTCAGCAATTGGTCAGCAGCTACAATGCGCACGCCCGATATGAGCACCGCGGTCGGACAGCAAACGCTATCATCGCAGACTTAGAAGAAGAGAGGAAGCTAGCCCATAAGGCATTGCAAGGCATAGTTTCGTACAATAGAGACTAGCAGGTTAGGAGTCAAAGGCAAAGCACGGAGTTGCGTGAGGTACAACAAGTGCTGAGCTTAGCTGGCAGAAATCGAACGGATCACGAGAGAGCCCTAGAAGGAGACTTAACACTGAGCGAACTTCTTATGAAACGATTATTAGACAACATCGCAGCAGAGCAAAGTGCTGCAGCATTAGTGACCTCACTGCTGGCAGGGTTAGGAGCAACCCAAGGCTCTAAGAGCCAGTCTAAAATTCCAATAGTCACAAAGCAGCTCGATAAGTACCAACCCCATGATGACCCATACAGCTTTGCAGAGCAATTTGAGCAAGTCTTCAAAGCCAACGGCCTCAATGACCTGACTTAGTGTTCTCAAGCATTTGGACTATGCTTAGGTGACAAGGGCATGACCTAGTATACATTAGGGGAGTTTTGAGGTCTCGAAAATGCCCTGTAAGAGATCCTAGAGAGAGAAAAAAATTTACGAAATAAAATCATTTTATAGAATTTTTAAAAGGTTTATATTTTGGTAAGTTAAAATATCAAAATTCGTTAATAAGTCATTGTCGTGATATTCTCGTGGTCACATCAAACCTAGAAATCTAGGTCGCCATAAAGTTGGCAAGGTTGTCATAATGAAGATCTTACCTCTCCTCATTAAAGTGAAAAGTAATATTCAATTTGAATTTTGGTGGATACTCGATTGCCTCCCTCCATCGTTTCTCTCTTCTTTTTTTCTCCTCCTTATTAGTCTCTTCTTTGTTTTCGTTCTTGCTTCTAATCATATCCTTAGCTATGGATCAATCACCCAATGATCTCTGTAACTCAGCTATGGATCAATCATCTAATGATCTCTGTAGCTCTCATAAAATATCTCTCTATCATCTTCATATTGAGTTGGACAGTGAGTATGAACCGATAAGAAAGAGAACAAAATCTATCACAGTTACAGAGTCTATGAAACATATACTGAGGTTTGAAGGAAAGAAGAATATTGATCTTTGGTTAGATGGAAAGCTATATCCCAAGGATCCTAGTAGAAATAGCACTCCTCCTTTCTATAATAGCTTGTCATTAATGAGGTTTATTGGTGATGGCTACAATGGATTTTTAGGTTATACACTTAATTTTGTTGCAGAAAAGGATATCCTTGGACTAGAGAATCATCTTTTGATGAAACACAATATAGAGTTGCTGTAGAAGCTAGAGGATTGTCAACAAAAAATTCATTCATTGGAAAAGCGTATCAAAGCTTATCAACAAAAGCAAACTTTATTAGGCCTTTGAAATCAACAAAGAGCTCTTAAAAATATTGAGAATCTCAAATGAGGAGGAGGAGGCTGTGGTAAAAGAATCCAAGCAGCAAGGTATATTTTTTTTCACTTGAAAAATCTTAAATATGGCTTTATTTAAACTACTTGCATTGATTTGTGGTGTTAATTTTGCTTAGATCTCTTCTACAACCAAATGCAAGTGAATGAGATTCTTTAAAAGCAGCTCAGTTTTATTATCATCTTCTTCCTTCAATAGTTTCAAAGGATATTTTGGAGAATAAGAAATTTAAAAGGCAAAGAAACAATGCTTGGAGTCATTTGTGAAGGATCATTCTTTGGATTCTGAGTTAGTACAAAAGACACTGGATAGTGTTGGTATCAGTCGAGATGCTTATATGCAACTTTTCTAGCTTTTACAATCAAATATGAAGCAAGGACAGGTACACAATTGCATACTTCCGAAACCATTTGTGGTTAGGACTATCAGACAAAGAGTTAATAACAAAGTGATGGAGATTCTAGGTGAGCCTTTTCATATCAAGGCTAGCTTCAAGGACAAGAAAAAGGAGGTTACATTCAATGAATTTAACAATATTTTCCTTGACTTGCCCACCCTACAATGCTTAATGATCAAATTTAATGACTTGTCAGTACCAAAGGCACAAGGAGTGGCTAGATTTGTGATTAAACTTGATGAAAGTGAGATTCTGAAATGTAAAAAATTGGAGAGAATCTCTATCACCTTGATGAATAGAGCACTTTCGTCAGGTCATTGCAATCACTCAACATCATTTAGTGTTCAATCTAAATATAACATTTGGTGGCTAGGAGCATTTGAGGTAGATACTGAGAATTTTGATATACTATATTGGGTTTTTCATCAAACATCAATACCTAATGTTATTCAAAGGCAACAAGTAGGAGAAGAGCTATTTGTTGAAGGATTAGGGAACTACAAGATTGAGTGGCACATAGCTGGTGACCTAAAGACACTCAAATGTATGTATAATGTATCAAAGGAAGCTAACTCGAGATCTCCTTGCTTATACTGCATGTCACCAGCTGTAGAGTTAAACTCAAGCAATTGGAATAGAGCTCCCTCTAGGCACAATAAGGATCCACAGTTTAAACCAGACTTGGACATTCCTTTAGCGAATGCCCATATTTGTACACTTCATGCACTTTGCAGGATAATCGAAAAGCTTGTTCATCTCTATATAGGATTTGCATGGAAGGTGAAGCCATTATCAACTAGAATAGATGCTATAACAAAGGTTGAAAAAGTTCTCTCTGTAATTGGTTTGCATGGTGGCAATGTTGTTATTGAACCAGATCTTCAAAATTCTAAGGATGGTAATTGTGTCCCAAAAAAACCATCTATTGGTGGAGTGAAGGCTAGAAGGTTTCTAGTCTTTCATGGGAGACTTGGCAAGATAAACTCGAGAAATGGTGGCTCAACTATTAAACTTAATCAGTGGAAATCCCTACATAATGCAGTTAAGGATCACACTAATAATGGACAAGCTCGAAATAGAAAAGCTAAAGTTTGGGAAACACTAGACAAAGTTTTTTTTTATTGTGATAAGACTGAATGGAATGATGATGATCTCAAAGACTTTAAAAACCAATTGAACCTTTTCAAAAAGGCGATGACAGAAGCTTGGGGTGATCAACACTTTACTCACTATATGGTAAGAAGTTTGTATATGTTTGTTTCTTCATTGTCGAACTCATATAATGTTTTTTAATAACTTTCTTTATTTGTTGACTATGCAGCATATTCTATACAACCATGCTCCATACTTTATTAAACAATATGGATCTCTATCTATCTAGTCAACCCAAGGTATGGAAAAATCACATTATCAAGCAAGAACAAAATATTTCAGACATACAAGACATGGAGGTGGAAGACACAAAGCCAACAGTTTATTAGAGGTCTTTCAATGGTTCTATCGACAAATTTGGCATAAATTCAAGCTTAAAGATACAACCACATCAAGCAATACATCATCTTTAGCAAGGACTATACAAATTGTTACCCAAAGAAGAAAAGATAGATATTTAAATTCTTGCGCAAAGCAAAGATTTACAGAATGGTTACAGACCAAATAAAGAGTTGGGAAAATATGGGTTTCAAGAAACCCTTAATCTTTGGCATCTTCTAGCTTGATTGTGTTGCAGAAGAGTCCTTAGTTTTAGGCACCTCAACAGGGCCTTCAGAGGAGTCCTTGGTTTCAGGTAGCTCGACAGGGCCTCTAGAGGAATCTTTTGTTTCATCCCACTCAATAAGACCTCTGTATTTCAAAAACTCTTATTTCCGATAGCCTGGAAGAAGCTTCAAATTCTTACTATCTCCTACATAAGAGAGCAAATAGGAGCCAAGAACTCCAAAATATCTAGCTCTAGATCCACTGTATCCAGGCATAAAGCCAAAAACTCTTATGGCTTCTTCCTTCTCCACCAAAATGATCTTGTCCAAACCTCTACTGAAAACTTGAGATCCAATTACCTTTGAGATAGCTCTCAAATCCATCATTGGTAGACTTGGAGAGCTTGATAATCTACTATGATATATTACAATTGTTTGATTTTTTAAGTTTCCAATATAATGGCCAAGGCTTTGATTTTTTCCAAGCTTCATTGGCCTAGAGCCCTTGGCCCTTCCAAGAAAGTTGTCCAGATCTTCAATCTCAATCTATAGAACAAACCACAAAAGTACAAGATATAAGATATTTATCTATAATGCATAATAAAGTCTAACATAAACTCAATGGGTAACTTCGAATTATATTTCATACCTTAGGGTGTTCGTCTTCTTCAAGAAGACTATCATCATAAAGATTTATTAAACTCTTGGGCTTCTCATCTGATGGAGACTTCAATCTCTCTTCATACCCTACATCATCAATATGAAGTTTCTTCTGGACCTGCAAGAACTCTTCTTCTGTAGGTAGCCCCCCCTTTTCGTATTCTATGATCTGATTAATACATGTATGTAAGGCTATAGAGCTATCTTGGAAATTCTCTCCCTCAACATCAAGACTTGCTAGTGGTTCTTGTTCATAACCTATAAAATTCATGTCATTTTTGCCCCAACCTGCAAGGATTGCTAAGCAATAATCTTCTCTAAGATCAAAAAGATGTTGAATATCATTTAGCAACACATATCTCTTCTTGTTGATAAGATAAGTGGGAAATGTTGGAACACAGGCAAGAGGACCTTCTTCATCAACCTGTGCACTTGGCTCAATCTCCTTTTCTTCCACCATTGTGATATTATCACTCTTGAATAAACCTACATCAAAACCTTGGACAAGTTGATTCTCAACATCTTCTTGGAACATCTCCTCCTTCTCTTCGACCTCCTTATCCATACTTGCAATATCCTCTAGTTTTCTCTGTTGGTCTATATCTGGAGAAGAATTTTCCATATACTGAAGATACACAATAAATCCAACGTCCTTGTGGATCAGAAGGCATTGGTGTTGGTACCTGTGGAAAGGGAAACATGTTTCTTTCTTTCTGAATTCCTTATCAATGAGGTTGAACCTGCCTAGCAAAGTTGACCTGGATGTATTGGTGGCTCCCATGACATCACTATAATGAACAAATCCATTGACTTCCAAACCTTGCACATGTCTATCATAAAAACATCTGTACTCCTTAAGTTTATCATCAAGATCCTCCAATAACTCCTTCAAATCAAAAGGAACATTGAAAATTTCCCTGATATAGCAAAACTTGGAAGAATTTCCAGTGGTGTGTAAAAAATCAAAGAGCCTATCATCAGATGTCTCAATTATATCCTCCTCATCCATTCCTTCCAGAGATAGTTTCCTCTTTGTCATCTTGACCTAAAAAATATTTATCCCTGAAAAAAAAAGCAGAATAGAACCAATATCCAATAAAACAAGATGGAACCATGGAAAGAGGACCCAAAATTGATTTTTCAAGACAAAAAAATAACAAAATAAGAATTTTGTTAGTTGACCGGTGAAACGCAAAAATTCAAGTGTGTAAGGAAAATGCCTGTAAAGGAATCATATTTCATCTGACACTAGCTTGAAGACAAAAATTATTCTAATATGTGGCCGGTGAAACGCGATACTAAGCAAAATATCATCAACAGAGACATTGTTTCGCGTTTCACTGGTCAAAATTTGCAAATGAAGAAAAGAGACATGAACAATAAATAAATTCTATGGAAACACACAAGTTGATGATAAAATCATTTTTGGAAAAGCTATGCTGCTTTTGAAAGATAGAAAGCACATAACATCTTTAATTGTTCAAGTTTTATAAAACATTATTTCTATATTAATCAAATTTATTTTGTTAAAATGCTTGTAATAAAAAAAATTGTTACCTATCAAAGATTGTTGAACTGCTCTCCACACAGGAAGCAAGGACCTTGAAGGGAAGCCGAGACGAAATTTTGGTAGAGAAGAAGACAATGTCAGAGAAATGGGTTTGAAATGCTTTTATATCAACCGTTAAGCATGTGGTGATAGTTCCAATGAAAAAGTTTGTGTAATAATGGAAAAATATGTGTACACGTGTCTGACTTAACACAACGTAATAAACTCCTCAGAAGACGTGCGTATTCTCTTTTTCCAAAAATACGTCACACGTGTGTTAAATAACCCTTTTCCAAGTAAATAAAAAATTTCGGTAAGCGAGAGCACGTCACACGTGTGTTATTAACACTTTGCGAAGAACGTTGAGTCCATGCAAATTCACTGCCTTCACCTTTCATCACATTTCATCGCTACTCCATCTTTGTTTTTGGTATTCCTTCCAGTCTCCAAGCATTTCCTTCCAATCTCCAAGCATTTCACTGCTTCCCCAACAAAGCAAACCTTCGAGCATATTGTCATCTTTAGGCTGAGATTGTGAAGAACAAGCTAAAAAGAAGGTATGGTTTCTGCATCTTGCTTTTCAATAACAAGCACCATTCAATGCATTGTTTTGATACTTTTCCTTAATCCTTTATGTTATTATTAGCTTATGACCACTACAAAAGAATTTTTTTCACAGTGAAAGCATTCCTTAATATTGTGGATATTTAAGGAAATCTTCAAATTTCCTCCCTAATTCTGTGGATATTTTATGTAATCTTAAAAGCTTTCCTTGGATCAAACCTCTTTTTTCTTGGTTTTGTCAATTTTTATGCTATTCATGAGCTGTCCGGTGAAACGCGAAAATAAGGTACTTCAAGCAGGTTTCCTGGCTTAAATTCACGTTTCACTGGACACAATGGACAACAAGTCCGGTGAAACGCGAAAAGAAGCAGCTGCAAGGAGGCACCTTGCTTGACACTCGCGTTTCACTAGACAGCTCGAGAAAAATTCAGCTGATACAAAAAAACGCCATGCAGCATAGATAACTCTTGTCTGGGACTCGTGTTTTGCTTTACATGCTGGAGAAGAAGTAACATATGTTTTTTTGGCAGATGGCTAGGACTAAGGCAACAGCAAGAAAAGAGAAGATTGATCCTAGGGATTTAGCATCAAAGATTCATCAGTCTTCAAAGCCTCAGAAGCTCTCTAGAAAGTCAAAGCCAAGGAGAAGTTTTTCTCAAAATGTCAGGTGTCTAGGGGAGATTAGGAAGGCAGTAAATGCTCTTGACAATGCAATTCCAAAGTTGTCTTTTCAGAGGCTTGTCAAGGAAATTTGTGACAGATATAGTTTGGATAGTTTCAGATGGACAAGAACAGCTCTTAATTGTATACAAGAAGCCACAGAGGATTTTCTAATTGAGTTTTTCCTAGATGCCTACATTTGTGCTGCTCATGCTCATAGGCTCACACTCATGGACAAGGACATGGTAATTCTTAGGAGGCTAAGATATAGATTTTCAAAGGTCCTTGAGCCAATTCCCGTCACTAATATGAAGACATTTAATATCCTTAATGTGCCCCCAGCTAGAAGAAAGAAAGATGATTCTGGTGTCAGGGTTGAGGATGTCACCCATGAGAAGGATACAAGGCAACATGAAAAAGAGGAGAAGGCTAAAGAGGAACAAGAAAATAAATGGAGAGAGTATAGGAGGCAAAGGGTTGAAGAAATGGAAATAGAGCAACTAGAGTCCTTTGAAAATGAGCTAGCCACCCTTCTTGAAGCAGCTAATCCAAAAGGATTCAGTGTGTTTTGTTTCTTACCTAGTGACTTAGGCAAAAGAAGTGAGGTTATCCCCTTTGATGCTACATGTGTTCAGATTCTTAAGGATAAAAGAAGAGAAGTAAATGACAGTCTTATTCTTGCTAGCCTAAGGTATGTCCATCCATAATTACTTATACTTTTTGATATTTTTTTAGCAATAAGATTTTTCTTGTTTATACTCACTATTTCTATGCCTTTTCTAGGTGTATAATGCATGAGTTTCCTTTGGATATACAACAAAAAATTGAGGTTTTTGATCCATCTATCTCATTCTTTATGAGGAATGAGCTTGATACAAGTTTTATTGAGCACTCGCTCAATTTGATTGACTTCGATACTTTGGAGCTGCTTATAATTCCATATAATGAAAAGTAAGTGATTCAATATTCTATTAGAGTTTTTGAGATTTTATCCTACTAATTTGTTGAGATATGATTGCTTTTAGTTCTCATTGGAGCTTGATTGCAATAGACCTTGTGGATAAGCAATGCTTTTTAATCAACTCTATGAAAGAAAGCCATGGAAATGCTAAATTGTAAGTTATATTATCCAAGGGCTCCTTGATATTTCAATTATTTTTTTTGTAAGTACTCTAAATTTCAACATATTTTATATACAGAGGTGCCAAAGGATTAATTGAAGAGCTAGAGAAAAGACCCCCTATGCCATCTGATTTGCTTGCAACAATGCAATATAGACAAGTTGCGGTAAGTTATTCATTAAAATAATTGAAACATGAGTTTATTCTATGAACTACCATTCGTCCTCTTTATAGTTTTACTTTGTGTTGGTGGTTGCAGTGTCCCCATCAGGATGATAGCCATTCTTGTGGGGCTGGAGGGTGATTGCAAATGCTAGAAGAATGGTTAACTTTGTTTATCTTAATGATGATAAACATGTAAAGGTAATATGAAAGATGCTAAACTTTAACATAGATATTAATTGCAAATAGTCCATTGATGATAAAAATATAGTCTATTGTAAGAACAATAATGAACTAAAACTCTTTTTTCTATAAATGTGTGACAGTTTTCGAAGGATTGCTATACATCTAAGCATGTTTGGTACATCAGAGCAAAGCTCTTGAAGTATATAATGGTCAATTGTATACAACCAACAACAAAGATTGGTGGGGATTTGCACCATGAAGGAGATGCGGTGCCTATAACCATGGAAGGCAAATCCACAGCTTCAACACCTTCTATACCCAAGACATCAAAGAAAGGCAAAAGGACTCCTAGAAGGATAGTTTTCCAAAAAACAAATAGCTTTGCCATATCGCCTTGTAGGCCTTCATATATAGAAATTTGCCCTTCAGCCCTTGTATATCACATAGAGATGGCAAATAGATATCTGCTATAAAATTTGTACATGTATTTTATATTGATAGTAAAGATATCTTTTCTTGAATGTCATTGCAGTGTATTTTATTTTCTCTCCTTTTCGATATCTGCAAAAAATAAATTACAAATGTTTGTTAGTTAGAAAGTGAGATCTTGATATACATCTAAGTAGATATAATATGATGTGAAAACTTACTCGTTTCTTGTTAAGTTGGAATACAAAGGAGCGTGGTAGTTCAATGTCTTCATTTTGTAAATCCATCCTCACTTGATGTAGCATACATGATTTTCTAATCTTTAAGATTGCAATAATATCCTCATTGAACCAAATATCAAGATCCACTATAGGATCCTTGCTGAAATCATTAAGATTCTGGTCTAAAGCAACTAGACTACTACCAACAAAATGCCATCGACTATAGTAAAAGCTAAGGATAAAATTTTGAGTAGCAATCATATATTTACAAGCTATAGAGTCTTGATCTATCTTACATATAATTTTTCCTTCTGTCCTTGTATCCCATCCTTCATCAACAAATTGTATGATATGATCATATGTTAGTCTCTTCACTGAAAGCATGGTTTTTGTTATTCTTATCTCCATATTAGAGAAGAAATCAATAAATATATTAATAGGCATAAATAAAGTAACTTTGCATAGCCTACTTGAGATATTAGATTTTAGTGCTTTATGGATCTCAAAAAATATCTTACATCTATAGCCCTCACTAGTAGCTGGACTTGGCAAAGGCCACTCAAAGCTTGAAAAATCTGGCAAAGGAAGGAGTTTTATTGATCCCCATTGGCAACGCCGCATAGGAATAACATAAGAATGGTCATAAAAGAATATTCCATTCTCTGCAAGCTCTGTCATCTTTCTACCTTTATACATTTCTTCTCCAATTGAACCATGTATAACATCAATAACATCAATAATAGATTCCATTGGTTGCCATTCCTCAAGATTAGAGGGATAGGCCACCAAGACAAAACATGACTTGGCTAATGTCAAGATGGAGATAGTTAAGCTGCAAGACCTGTGGAGATGACCAATGCGGCCACACATCCAATGTGTGTACTATGGCGGAAATCATTTGCCAGTTGAGTGTCAAGACCGTCGGTCGAGACGTTGCGCTAATTGCAGCAGGTTCGGTCACGACTCTATGCACGGCAGATTGCCCAAGAGACTTCCATACTCCCAACCATATGGTTAGCCTTACCTAGCAAATAGACCACAGCCACTTTTCGGAAGGGGAGCCCCATTGGCCCTTCCTGCACCTAACGACATAAAGCCGGTTATCTCTAGGATGGACATAAACCCTACAGGTATACCTAGGCCACCCGGTCCCTATGTGACCCATCCATTGAGTGACTCTCTAGTCCACTACGTGGAAGAGCCAAATGAGGAAGAGACTTACTTATACCCTTATGTCTCTCACGACGAAGAGGGCAATGCCGTCCTCATGGACTATCGACCAATACCAGTGATGGCATTAGGGAGAGGATGAGGTAGAGGCCTAGGGGGCACATGCAAGATCCAATCATCTGTTGGACGTGTGGACACCCAGTCCATGTTTCATCATGTTGTTCTGAGAGGGAGCAATAGAACAGAGAAAAAGCTAACCAAAGGTGTGTAGAGTGTGGAATCACCCATCTCTTCGTCAATTGCCCAAAGCAAAAACCTTCTGCAAATTCAGCCGAAGTACCATCTGTCCCATTAGGCTTGTTCGGCTTCGAGAACCTTGATGGGGAGGCCACACCCATCTGGTTGCGGGTCATGACGCATGCCCAAACAAAGCAAGCTGGAATAGCACTACCAGGGCCCAGCAACCTCAATGTAGCCTCGACAGGAAAAAAAAGCCGTAGGAGAAGGAAGAGGATGCCGGAGGCTAAGATCGCACTGAAAGCTGAGAGTGCTACAACTCTACCTGTTGGAAAGAAAGTTGAGGACACAGAGATAGAAACTTCAACCCCCAAGATAGCCGAAAAGGGAAGTGCCAAGGTAGGGGAGTACCTGCATCCGAAGAGCCAACTCGAGGCCATAGAGAAGGTGAGGCACTGGGTAAAAGAGGCACAAGAGCACTTAAGAGATGATGAGCCCATCCTAGAGGATGAGAGCGAGGATCTCATCATCATGAGCATGGTAGACTCACCCCCTCAACCAAAGTCAGGAAGGGCAACCACACCACGGATAGCACCCCTTAGGGCGAACCTTGATGCTGCAGGCCCACAAATCAGTCACGGTCATTGGCCAAGACAATTCAGCATAGGAGAGGGATGAGCAACCGACAACCTCCTCACCACGCTAGTGACCACCCTAGTGACATTAAGCCTAGGAGACCTACTTAAGCAACACCCCACCCTATGGCAAAACCTCAAGCAGTGGGTCAAGGAATCACGAGAACATGCATCGGATCTCTAGGATCAAGACGCAGAAACACAAATATCGAGTCTAATGCTACACTCTGTGCCAAAATCCTTGCACATTAATGCTTTCTGGGAAGGCATCGAGATGCATGCGATGTTCGTAGACACGGGAACCGCGGTTAGTGTGCTAAGCCATGCAGTACTACAGACCTGGGGAAATTCACCGATTGAGACCGCTTGGTTTAATGTCACGTTAGAAAATGGCATGAGGGTGAGGCCATTCGGGGTACTTAAAAACTGGCTAGTGAAAATCGCAGGTGTCCAGTTCTTTGTCGACTTTATAGTCATGAAGGGGGTGGACTACGATGTCCTGTTAGGCCAGCTGTGGATGCGCAATGCCAGAGTTATTAAAGATTGGGGTAACAGCTTGATATTCTTAGGCAACAGGACAAAAGCTGTGAGGGTGGAGATGGATACTTGGAAAACCTCACCAGTCAACTTGGATGCCATCTCCTCAATGCTCAAGGGTGCCAGTCAAGTCAAGAAGTCTTATGGGCCCTTGATTAAGTATATCCCATGTCCAGAAGACGAGCGGGATTGGATCTATGTCCTTGCTACAATCAATCTGCCATTCTCGGACCAAGAAGTGCATGAGCAAGCCATCAAGATGATGGGCACAACCGATGGCACGCCCTCTATACCAATGTGCATGATGGAAGGAACCCATCTTGGGAGACCTAAGCCCTTCACCTTCCAAGTGCCAAGCAATAAGAGAGAACTCCAGGAGGCCATGGAATACTTAATAGACAAGCTGGCTGACAAATCAGCAGCAAACCTCACACCACTCTAGGACCTCTTAGGCAAATCTAAGTGGCAATGGACCAAAGTGCATGACTTGAACCTTATGTACAACTGGGCCTTAGTCCCGGATCGGCGATAAGAGATGTACCAAGCCCTACAGGACGACGAACCAACTGGCACAGAGGACTCTGACAACAAGTATGAAGACTACCAACCCTTTAGTGATTGAAGTGAGGGTGAGGTGGATTCGGTAGAGTACGACACAAAGGGACATGAAATAGAACAAATACGGGCAGATTCCAAACCGCAAAAAAGAAGTGCCTACAAGACAAAGCGAGGACTCATGCACATAAATTGTGACCGTTCCTAGTTAGAACACATAGCAGCCATAGACCTTGAACAAGTAGGCCTAGCTCAACCAGGGGCGACACAAGTGCTTAGACCACTAGGGGAGACCCCCTCTTCTAGTGAAGATGAAAATTTTGACTCTAAGTCAGAAGTGAGCTCGGATAGCGACCCAGAAATACCTAGGCCGCCCAAGACCCCGACGCATAGCCAGGGACTTACCTATCCACCTGAGGCGCAAACAATTGAAGCAAGGAAGGATGAACCAACCCAAGGACACTTGAATAGACGAGCAACGAAAACCACGGGACCTTCCAAAATGATTTACAAAATTCAAGAAAGGAGATAGGGTAGTGATTTTGATGGGTGCCAAATGGTAAGGGAAAACGAAAACCAATCGGGAGACCAGCTATAGGGTCAAAGAGGTGAACTTAGCCCAAGAAGGGGAGACACCCCGACTAGTCTTCGTTGCCGATGACTGGCTGAGAACGAGGAAGTGAGTCTGATCGCTCTCTTGCGAGAGTATGTGGACGTGTTTGCATGGTCCTTGGAAGAGCTTAAAGGGGTAGATCTCAGTGTAGTGACTCTTAACATACCCATGACACCAGACGCAACGCTAGTGAAGCAGCGACCGTACCCAATGAATCCTAAGCATGCTCATGCTATCAAGGAAGAAATTGATAAGCTGATGAAAGCAGGATTTATTTACGAAATTGAGCACACGGACTGGGTATCACCCATAGTCATTGTGATGAAAAAAAACAAAAAAATTAGAGTGTGCATCAATTATAAAAAGGTGAACGCTGCTACCAAAAGGGATAATTATCTATTTCCATACACCGAGCACATGCTTGAAAGAGTGGCAGGCAAGGAGGCCTACAGTTATTTGGACGACTTCTCAGGATACAACCAGGTGCAAGTGCATCCTGGCGACAGGCATAAGACTGCCTTCGCCACCGAGTGGGTGTCTTTGCGTATATAGTCATGCCTTTTGGGTTGACTAATGCCCCTGCCACCTTCCAATGTCTCATGTGCTCCATATTTAAAGACATGCTTTGCAAGGAGTTAGAAGTCTTTGTCGATGACCTCTATGTTCACTTGACCTGGATGGAACACTTGAACAAACTCCAAGCAGTCTTTGATCGGTGTCGCCTATATCGTCTATCCCTGAACCCCTTGAAATGCCAGTTTTGGGTGAAATATGGATGCATCCTCGGCCATGTGGTGTCTAAGAACGGCATTGCCACTGACTTCTTGAAGGTCTATTGTCGACCTTCCACCCCCAACCAACTACAAGGGAGTTCAATGCTTCATAGGCCATATGTGATACTATCAACGGTTTGTGTTGAATTACGCATTGATAGCAAGACCTTTATACAAACTGCTGATTGTCTTCAAATGGAATGAAGCCTGCCAATGCGCATATGAAGAGTTGAAGAGGGCTCTAACCACAGCACCAATTCTATGAGCCCCGGACTAGACCATAACCTTCCACATGCATATCGATGCTTCTAAAATCCCTGTGGGGGCAGTGTTGAGCCAACCTAGCGAGCACAACCTAGATTATCTAGTGAGCTTTGCTAGTAGAAAACTCACAGAGACGGAAATGAATTACTCGATGATGGAAAGAGAGGGCTTGGCCATGGTGTTTGTTGTGAAGAAGTTTCGGCATTATCTATTGGCTACGCCCTTTACCTTCTTTATAGACCATCAAGCCTTGCTATACCTAGTGAACAAACCTTGTGCTACAGGACGCATAGCTCAGTAGCTCCTTCTGCTTTTGGAGTTTGACTTCTCTGTGGTTGTACGAAAGGGGAAATAACACTACATGGCTGATCATATGTCACACATCCCCACAGGGGGAATCCGCTGGAAAAGGCATTACCGATGAATTGCTAGACACCCACCTCTTTAACCTCTCCAACAGGAGGGATTTATTCAAGGCCGATCTAACACCATATTGGGCAGATGACATAGTCCAACTACTTGAGCACGGACTACCTAAACGACTAATAGAGAAGGCAAGTCTAAGGTGACTTATTCTCAAAATCCAACCCTACCGGTTGATAGTAGCAGGCCAGCTATATCGCTTAGGGAAAGATGGATTGATGCGCAGATGCGTGTGTGAACATGAGATGCATGACGTGCTCTCAAAGGCACACGGTGGGATTGCTGGTGGACACTTTTGCAGAGACACAATGGCCCGCAAGGTGTTGCAGTCTCAACTATGGTGGCCAACATTGTTTCGTAATGCCACGCGATTTGTTAAGCATTGTGACGAATGTCAATGGAAGAAGGTCCCAATTCGCGAGGATCAGATGGAGTTAACCCCATTCATCGCATGACAACCCTTCAAAAAATGGGGTATCAACTTCATGGGACCCATCAGCCCTGTTGCATAGTATTCTCCGGCCAAATACATCATTGTGGCCACAAACTACCTAACAAAGTGGGTAGAGGCGAGAGAAACCCGAAAGAGTGATCCTCGAACGACTGCGAAGTTCTTATGGGAGCAAGTGATCTCATGATTGGGATGCCCCATCGAACTAGTCAGTGACCAGGGGACATACTTCATCAATGAAGTGATAACTCATTTCCTATCCACCTTCCTAATTATCCATCGGAAATCCTCTCCATACTACTCTCAAGCAAACGGCCAGGCGGAAACCACCAATAAGATTCTTGTCAACGTCCTAACCAAGGTAGTATCAGCCTCACGCAGCGACTGGGATAACAAGCTGATGGCGGTATTGTGGGCTTACCGCACAGCTTACAAAACGACCGTCAGAGAGACCCCTTTAGGCTGACCTACGAAACTGAAGCAATTCTCCCCGTAGAATTATTCATGCCTAGCCTACGAATTGTGCTTCAGGAGTGATGGGAAGGAAAGGAAGCATGGACGCAATGCCTAGTAGAGCTCGAACGCCTCTCAGAGACTCATCTTCTAGCCACTCATGCACTCATATGCGAGAAGGCATGACGCAAGAGCTGGTTTGACAAGCATGTCAAGCAACGCGACTTTGAGTAAGATGACCTAGTGCTCCTATACTCAGTTAAGGGGCACAAGCAAAGAATGAAGTTTCGGGAACTTGGACCTTTCAGGGTCCGTGCGATCAGTCGAACTGGCAACATCGAGCTCGAGACTCTAGCCGGTGAAGGAATAGGCTTCTTCAATGGCAGTCACGTCAAGAAATACTATCCCCCCATGCATCCTTTGCATGAACCACCAATGTTGGAACCACCAGTCAACGCCTGGGTAGCCACCATCACCGAAATTGATGACACGGATGAGGAAATCGTGGAACCTGCATACCTGCACATCTCAGTCTCACTGCTAGGTGAACATGCATCTTCAATGCCTTAATTGACGAGGGAGCGGACTTCAATGTCTTGACTCATGATCATTGGACCCAACTTGGCAAACCGCCACTACAACCAACTAAGACCAGGTTAAATCCATATGGGGGCCACTCCTATGCACTCCTCGGCAAGTGCAAGGCCGTCATTTCTATCAAGACTGAAATTGTACCAATTATCTTCTACGTGCTGCCAAACACCAAGGATGCAGGCACGAAGACACTGCTAGGGCAAACCTTCAAGAATCAAACTCGTTGCCACGTCAATTATGAGTTGCAGTGCATTCACCTCGCCATAGGCAACATCTGCATGGATACACCTTTCAGCAAGGGTTGCGCGATGGAACAATCTACACAACCACCTATAGGACTATTAGCATCTGAATCTAAGGAGAAGGGTAGTGCCTGATCACCACCCACCACCTCTCAAGAACCACTACTCGTGGTAACAAAAGCTAAGGCTCAACAGCCTAGGTTCCAATGGAGGCCTAAATAGTTGCACCGCCGCCTAGGAGTTGTCGCACACAACCTCATAAGACCCAAAGCATTAAACCTAGGATTCCAAGGCTCAGTTTACAAAAATCAGGGCATGATCCAGGCAAAGGTGGGTCTCCAAATCCCTCCTGCACACGCAAGGCTACTATGAGGGAAAGACCTGGTTATATATCCCTAAATCCCACTTGGCCAAGATCGCCACTCGTATGCTTCCCCCAAGCTTAATCACCCTCAGCCCCATCAGACCTCAAAACCATGAGCCGCAGTGCTCCCCAGGCTCACATCCATCAAGCCCACCTACACATATGCCCGAGAGACTCGAACAAGCCTACTAGCCCAAACGACAGATACCGCCACATGACCCATCACCCACTAGAGTTCATCCAACTACAATGATCCACTCTGAAGGTAGCAGTCCATTAGAAGTAGCTGATGCTCCCCCAGCCCTAAGCCACGAAGCCCAACCGCAACCTAAGGGACACCCGCAACCACAACTATCTATTGTCAAAGGCTCTAGTGCTGTCAAACCCCAACTACCAGCACGTCTTAAACCCTCCTACGAGGGAAGTCATTTTTGACACTGGCCTCATATCTAGCTAAAGATACAGGGGAAGACGTGGTTGATTGCATTAGACGGCTCGATGCCACCTTCAAAGAACTAGCTCTAAGCTATGACCGCTTGGACTTAAGCTTGTTGCCCGAGCCTTTTGCAACCAAAATTTGCATGATGCCTTGTTCTTGGAAGACATTTGAACTTGCCTTCGCAAAGGCAGCAAACTCCGCTAGTGTATTGCTCCGACAGTGAGGTCTCTAAAGAGAAAGCCCTCAAACAACTCCTCATAATGTCATACGATCAGCGAACCACTTATGCCATCACGGACCAACAAATTGCAGAATTATCCCAACTTGCTAGGGCTAAATCCCCATTCTTGCGACACTGGTACACTCTTAGGTTGTAATGGAAAGTAGAGGGATGCCGAGTCATGACCAACGCAGAGCAACGCCACACAATCAAAACAGCGGAGTACAACCCCACTTATATCATGCCAACCTCGTACAGAGTGTTAACCACTCTTCACAACCGCCCCCTGGAAGAGCACATCAAGGGACATCCTTACCTCAATTGCCTATTGACTGAGGAGGAGCTACACATTGCTAGCCACGGTGCCTTCGGTGACTTCCTAACAGATGTTCTCACTTACATATCATAAGGTGGCACTCGCCCTTTTGATCTCAATCGCGCAGCTCAGTTAGAGCACAACCCCAATTTTTACACTTGGTTTCTATGCTGGTGACTCCCAAGGCCCATTGCCAAAGGTCCTCAACCTCCCACACCTTCAATCCTAGTAAGGATTCTTCTCAAGCTGGGAAGGGAAGGGTGTTGAGATAACAAGCTCAGCACATGAGGACATTAATGATGGACCGCCTGGTTAGATGGGTCCACATGTCTACACTTAGCATGTCGGTGGTCATTATGAATCTCACATGGCCACTGACTCATTACTTATTATATTTAGATTGTTACACCTATTTATAGCTGGCATACTTATAGTGCCAATCGACTAGTGTAGTCGGTTATACATTGTTTGACTTAGTAGGCCACTTTTCTTTATGTTTTATCTTATCTATACTTTGTATACATTGAAAAGAGTGTAGAAGAAGAAGAAAAAACTAGCAAGAAAACGTTTTGGCATCCATCTCTCTTCTTGTCTCTTAAGTGAGCTTCTCCTTGTGCATTCTGTGTGTGTTTGGCGCAGCATCTTGAGCAAGTCCCCCCACCACGTGATTTTTGACATGATATCAAAGCCGTGCCATTGAGAGAGGCTGATTTCGAAGGCTGAAGTGAAGGAGAAGAAGCAAGATTCGAGCAAGCAAGCCACGGGTAAGAAGCTCTCCCATTCTTCCACTCTTTCTCTTGGACAGTGCTTGTGGAGGCACCAGAAGCAGGGCAGAGCAAAAATCTTAGATTGCAGTGAGATTTGGTGTGCGCAAAGAGCACGAAGAGCTACTATTTTGGCCATTCGAGGTCATTTTAGGCCCCGTTTTAGAGCCGCAAGGTTGCAAACGGTAATTTGAGATACCCTACAATTTTAGCTGTGTCTATTAAATATGGATGCACAGGTTACAGATTTTAGATCTGTAAGTTCAAAGGTGTTCACCAACAAATAAACACAAGGTTTATCTGCAAACTGGTTGCAGATTGCATGCATTGTTGAGCAGATAGTGAAAAAGGCTGTCTGGTGTATTGATGTGCACTACAGGTCGAGGATTGCAGAAGATTTGCTTGCTGTTTGGTATTAGTTTTGTGATAATGGCAAAGAACAGTGGAAACCCCATCATTGAGAAGCTCGACAAGAACAACTATCCTTCATGGAAGTTCCATGTCATGAACTTCCTTATTGGAAAAGGCCTCTACGAGTTTGTGTCAGGTGGAGAAAAGGAGTCGGATGTGAGTGATCCTCCAACTGCAGAAGAGACAAAGGCACGGAAGGAATGAAATGCAAAAGACAAAAAGTTCATGTATTAGCTATCTGCAGTAATTGACAATAATATGTTGGGACATATCAGAAATGCAGAGAATTCATATGCAGCTTGGACCATACTTGAAAGTATGTTTTCCGTAAATACGAAGGCACGAAAGATTCAACTCAAGCAAAAGTTGAATACATTGAAGAAAGGGAAGATGTCTATCAATGAGTATGCACTGAAGGTAAGGAGCATTGCAGATGCCTTGGCAGCGATTGATGCAATGCCCAATGATGATGATTTGCTGTTGTCTACCTTGGGTGGACTTAACAATGAAAAGGCTTGGAAGTCTTTTGTAACTTCCGTATATGTTAGAAAGCCATTTCCATATTTCGATGAGTTGGTCTCCCTTATGATCACTAAAGAGATCAACATGCAGAGTGAGACATTTGAAAGAAGTGGTGAACAGGTCCAAGTTTTCTACTCCAGTTTAGGAAGGGGACGTGGCAAGTTCTCTTCAAGAGACCGTGGTACAGGACGTGGTAGTGACAACCAGCAAAACAGATTGAATCAGCAATTTGGTGATATGCAGGTTTCAGGAGGTCATGGTAACTTTAGAGATAGGGGGAGCTTTAGAGGAAGAGGTGGATGGCAGAACAGAGATTCTAATAACTCCGGTATTGTGTGTCACTACTGTGGCAAAACAGGTCATATTGCAGCCCAATGTTATGCTAAGAAAGATAATATTTGCAGTCGTAAGTTGCAGCAAGGAAACTATGCATCGTCTTCACGATAGAATGAAGATAAAAATGAACATATGTTTGTTATGCAGCATATGCTGAATGCTATTACAAGAAAGAAAACACATGATTATGTTTGGTATGTTGATTCACGTGCATCCAATCATATGACGAGCCATGCAGAATGGTTTGGAGACATGCAAGATTTGCAAAATGCAGGTTATGTGTAGACGGGTGATGATTCATGCCACCCAATTTCACACATTGGAAAAGTTCCCTTGTCCTTGCATGATGGTAAGACAAAGAGTCTTTCAGATGTATTACATGTACCATCTATTACAAAGAACTTGGTGTCAATCGGTCAGATGGTAGAGCAAGGGCTGCAAGTCAGATTTAATGCAAAGGGTTGCTTTGTAGAAGACTTCAATGACAAGTGCAGGTTAGTTGCAAAGGGAAGTAGAGTTGGACGTATGTTTACTCTAGATGCTGGAATTCCTACTATGAATGCTGCTATATATGCTAAAGGAAAAGGTGTTGTTGCAGATATTGAAATTTGGCACAAATGTATTGGACATGCAAATGTACAAAGGCTGAAATTAATGCAGTCCAAAGGGTTGGTTACACGTTTTTGTCTACATTTAAAGTTGCAGAATTTCATAAGGTATGTGAAGCATGTCAGTTTGGTAAGCAGGCAAGACAACCCTTTTCACATGATAGAGATGTAAGCAGAAATATCCTAGATGTTGTGCATACAGACATTTGGGGGCCTACACAAAATGTATCTCTTGGAGGCAGTTCATACTTTGCCACATTCATTGATGATTGTTCTAGAAAGCTGTGGGTATATTTTATGAAGGAAAAGAGTGAAGTGTTTGAGCACTTTAGAACTTTCAAGGCTGCAGTTGAAAGAGAAACACGCTTGAAAGTAAAGTGCTTGAGGTCAGATGGAGGGGGAGAGTACCTCTCGAATGAGTTCAGTGATTTTTTGAGGTCTCATGGGATAAAGAGGCAGTTCACATGCAGGTATACCCCAGAGCAAAATGGGGTTGTAGAAAGGAAAAACAGGCATATTGTAGAAGTTGCACGTGCCTTGATGGCTGAAAAGAATATGCCTAAGAATTTTTTGTCTGAAGCTGTTCATACTACTGTTTATATTATGAATAGAACTCCCACATCTACAGTTCATGGGATGAATCTTGAAGAATGCTTTACTGGCAAGAAGCCTGATGTATCGCACTTGAAGGTATTTGGCTATGTTGCATATGTTCATGTGCCAGATGAGCTACGGAAGAAGCTTGATCCAAAGGCAGAAAAATGTGTCTTTATTGGATACTCTTTAGAGAAAAAAGGGTAATCGCTGTTATAATCCTGTCACATGTAAGTTTAGAGTGAGCAAGGATGTCATCTTTGATGAAATGAGCAATTGCTATGCATCTAGTGCTGATGCACTAGATGATAATGATGATCATGACACTCATGTGCAGGATGAAAAGCAAGAATCACGGACTCTTAGTGGACTAGAGACATCATCTGGTAGTCCTTGGTCTGGGAGACTAAGGAGTAGCTCTACATCTTTAGGTGCATCTAGTAGCACTACAGGTAAAGACAAAGGAAAGAATAGAGTGTCAGATGGCATTGATGCAGTTCTTGATGGAGACTCCAGTGGCTCACAAAGCTTGGATGATGAGCTTGGCATTCCTTCTGTCAGGACACCAGGTGTACAGAGAGCTCATAGTAATGTAAAGGCTCCATTGAGTGATCCGGTGGTACGCAGATCTAGCAAGGTCATATACCCTATTAAAAGATTTGGTTTTGAACGTTATACAGCTCACCATTATGCTTATATGGTGAAACTATTGGAGGATGGTGAGCCCACTTATTCCTAGCATAGAAGCAAGGGGAGAGCATGGAAGGAATGAAGAAAAGGGAAGAGGAACGGGCTGCACAGAATGAGAAATGGGTGAAGGCACTGACACGGCGCCTCTCTTTGATGGAAAAAGAAAAAATATTGGCAAAAAGTAAAGCGAACGCCGCCTAGACTGCCTTCAGTGCCCAGCAACATGCCTTCCTCAACACATTACTGGACATGACATGGCCAGAGGGAAAGGAGTCATTGGAGGTGGTGCAGAAGAAACTGAGCATTGCACGCACGGCCCTGCATGCGGGGGTATAGATGCCACCCCAACCTGCGGAGGTTAGATAGGACTTAGAAAAACAACGAAAGTACCTACTATTGGCCGGCCTAACCCCCCAAGAGTTGGACGCACTCAGCTTTGAGGAAGGAGCGCAACTAGAAGAATGGCAGGGGGAAGAGGCTGACATTGAATTCATCATAAGGAGAACCAGTGAAGAGATAATCCCAAAACCCCCCCTTGCCGCATGATCAAGAACAGCAATAGATTGACCCGCCCTCGGATAGACAAACCACGCTCAGGGAGCGATGGAGGAAATTAGTTGAAGAAACCAGAAGGCAGTTAAGAGCCAAACCAATCGTGTGACTGTCCGCACCCCTCCCACCATGCCCCGATGACCTCCCTGCAGGATTCCACGTGGAGCTAGTGATTTGGAAACCGCAAGAAAATGAAAAGGACCCTTTCACCTTCAACTTCCTCATGCCTAACAGCCAGAGGAGGGTCCTACCAATTAAGGTAATGGAGAAGGTGATCACAACTGGCGGCGACTAGGCCAACAATGGCTGGAAGAAAGAGAAAGGACCCTCACTCTGTGGGGCATGGAGGAAGCAGAGTTTTGGCAAGACAAGGTGTTTAAAATACCACATACTGTACAGGGCTACAACTGCCAACCTCTTTGGAGGAGGCGAGTGTGCGATATTAGCATGCTTGCCTAGATGGCGTTTTGCAACACCCTACCCTACGAGAGGAACAACCCCACATTCATAGCGTATCCTCGTAGGGTAGGTGTGGATTTTGTTGCCACCCTCCATGGGCGGCATGATTTTCCCATCATCTACAACTCCAACACCACCTCCTTCGAGCATTCCCTTCTGTTTGACTTAGGAAGCCTAAATGATTCCATGGCATGCTTTCTCGTGGACTTCTCCTCATGTCCCGATCCCGCCTTTATAACTACATGTAATTACCTTAGGCTACTTAAGCTATTACTCAAGCAAGACCCAACCCCACAAGAGCATGGCTTGCATCCCCTCTTTTTTGACCCCAATGCTATTGATAGCTGTGCCATGGCATGCCTAATGATGAGAGCTAGCCTTCTTCCCTCCTTTTGCCTAGCTCTCCTAGAAGATATGAACGACAACCAGTTTACTAGGTGCAACCATCCCTTCCTCTCCACCACCTCCCTCCACGTCCATATGAACCTCAAAGGGTACATGCAAAGCCGTCAAATTTTTAGCAACTCCATCCAACCCCCTTCTCCGCCTCAATCCGACAAGGAAGATTAGGTACAGGCTATTGTTCTCCTAGTGTAATAAAAAACAAAAAAAAACACACTGCGCAAGCGGATCCTTATGCATGGAATAAACAAAACAACTCACTTCCACAAGCCACTCAGCACCACATAAAGCAAAATCACTTCACCTAGGGGTCCTCAAGTTAGGCATGCCCGGTCGCTTCTGTCGGCTGGCTCCGCTCCTAACCCCCTAGCCCTTTTTGCTCCCCCACTTCATGCTTAGGGCCCATCAAGGGTAGGACATACCTAGGGAGGCCACTCGCCTATGGTTAGACCTGTCACCCTGAGCCACTTGCACTGCACACTACGATAGACACCCCCCTCCTTAGGTAGAGCACCACCCCCTGTCCTTCCAAGCACCACCAACACGCCCACCCATTGACTTCAGAGGGCCCCATCAACCACTAGCTATCCGTTACTTCTCCAACCAACCTTACTACCACGCTTCCACAAACACCTAAGTCTACATGCCGCCCTGCTCTCCGCCAACTGCCTCTTAAAACACCAACAGTTGACAAGAGTGCCATGGGACTGGCACTCGTCTTGGATGGCGGTAATGTTAATCCCAAGCCGAGAAGGCGAAAGGATGAATGAAAAAGCAGAAAGAAGATGGAAAAGAAGCAAGGACATGCAGGTGATCTCCAAAGCTAAGCCGGGGCCAAATGTGTAGCTTTAAATAAAAGGTGCCTCAAAAACTCCAAAAACTCTTGTAAAAGAGCGCCAAGCTCCCTCCTATGCCACATGTAAAAGAATAGTCAAATATAGGCCTAGGGCATGAAGCAAAAAGAGGGAATTAGAAAAAGGGACCTTGTCACAATGGCCGGTCATGTAAAAAAGGATGGGTGCCCATGGGGTTTTAGGGTTTGTATATATAAAGTTCAAAAAGTGAATGGAAGCTCATTCTTTGGTGTGTGCCCAACAAGAGCTCTTCTCTTCTTCTCTTCTTCTCCTCTCCTTGCTTGTGTGTGCTCTTGAGAGAGGGAGTGATTGTGAGTGTGAGGGAGTGAGTGAGTGGGAGTGAGGGATCAAGGAGGTTCAGCTTTTCACCATCTCCTCTTCTCTTCTCTTCTCTTTCCTTCTCTTGCGCGCGCAGCTATGGCGGTTGGACCTTGGAGATGGAGGAGGCTTGAGCATGCTTGAGCTAGCATCTAGTATCATGGAGCTACCAAAGTGCAAAAGAGAGGAGGCAACTCATATCGGCATCAAGGTAAGCTCACTACACTCGTAGGATCGATGGCGTGTTGGCTATGTGAGAGGTAGCCATTAGAGCTCGCTTGGAATGCTTGAAACAATAAGCGGTCCGTGGGTCTTGGCAGTTGATGAGCGAAAGCTCCCACAGCTTCCAACATCCTTGTGAGGTCTAATATTTCAACATGGTGACCCACCACATGGGACATTTTAGCCACAAGAAAATTCCATTGTATGGGATACTTTGTCATGGTGTTACGGCTTTAGCATGATTTTTGGTTGATGCCATGACTGCCACACGTTCCAACATGCTTGTTGCATATCCTCTAGGTTGATGGATGGTTGCACATAGTGATTCTTGAATAGAGATTGCATTGAGGTGAGCCTCGGCCCATGCCATCATGCTGCTAGAGGACAGACTAACCACTAAATGTTTACTTTCCATGTTACATAAATCCTCTTTCAAGGATTCAATCTCTATGTAACTGATTAAGTCCATTAGGATATTTTGAATACGGCTAGCCAAGTGTTTGAAACCCTAGACAAACCCCATTTGACAAATACTTTAGCGTAGGCCTAATATAGATAAAGATATACATTTAAGTCCCTTTTTGACCAAGGTCCAAAAACCACCACTTATCAATAGCTCCCAAAAAATGCACCACCTGTCAGGACCTGAAATGGGCCCAACACACTTGGCTCTAAGACGACACTAGCCATGCCTCTATTACACACTCAAACCACCCCTCATAGCATCACTGCCAAGAGCATTTAAGGGGTATACTACCCTAACCTCTAATATAGAACTTTGCATTTGTATGGATTGTAATCCAAAGGATAACTCTTTCCATACTCCTCAAAGGGAATCTCTACACATATCAATGTTATATACCGTGTAAGCATAGACAAAGGGAGCGCCCTTCGCCTGATTGTCGTGACCCCACTACGGCTCTTCTACACCTTAGGGATTGGTCCCAAGATGCAACATGAACACATAAAGCATGTGCGACACATGCTCCACTATTTTAATCAATCAATCGAGGAGATAATTGATAGTCCTCATTGAATTTTTCCCAAAGAGATCAAATCACTAACCCTACAGCTTAGGGTACCTCACCTCCTCTACATAGGTCATCGTTCATAAAAAATAATTGCTACGCCTCCAAGGATGATACCATGTGTTGCATGCAATGCACATATGTATGATTTATACGGATCAAACAATTTCCTTATTAACAACCAGCATTGTAAAGGTGCAAAAACATGTATTTTCATACTTTTCTTCTAACCGAGATTACTACCTTGTGTAGGGCCAGTACCAAGCATGCTCCTGCTATTGGACCCCCTCAATTTAAACTACATGTATCCTATATGTCATGTATAAGAAACAAATCACACTTCAATGTATTAGTAGGAGTTAACACCCCTATTCTCCCTACTATTTTAGATTGTGCATTCGGTAGTAGGATTAAAGTGCAATTTTTAATGCATTTTTCCTTATAAAAGCAATAAACACTCACTTTAACATAAAGATAGGGCTGAATTGAGGCTAAACCTCATGCTTGAGCCTTATCACACATTCACAAATATAAATATTATTTTTTCTATATTTCAAACACAAAACTTATTTTTCTCCATTTTCTCTATTTTTCATTTATTGATTAATAAATAATTATATTTTCCCATTTACTAATTTAGAATTATTTATCTTGCTGAGAATGATTTTTATATCACATTCCAACCCATTGGAATACCATATGCACAACAAAACCCCAAAACCGCATGATTTTTCTTAAAACTACAATGTTGTGGGTTTTACATGTTTATAAAGAAATTATTAAATGACTGAGTTTTTATGATTTCTTTAATATTTTTTATCAATTATAGCACTAGCAACCAAATGCAATTATTTTTAACCATTTAGAACCAAAATTTATCATAAAATGATTAAATCTACGATTCGCTCATAAAACTATACCTTATGACATATGTATCTCGTAATTGGAGACCCATTGATGCTTCCTAACATCCATTAACAATCCTGTCAACCTCGATCTACAATCCTTTATGCTCCATCATCATCCATGATCAAAATCTTTCATCTTAGCCCACCCCCTTCTCTCATACATTAATTCATGAAAACACACAATAAGAGGAGAGAGGAGAGAGAAAAACTAAAATAAAAAATCTTCATTTGGTGCATCATTTTTTGATATGTTTGCTGCAATGGATGGCAAAGAAAATCTTCATCTTGCTGCCCTCTTCATTCCTCTTGACTCAATCAACTAAAAAATACCATTTTTTTAATCAATTTTAGGGGCGTCAAGAAAAGTGGTGCCTCTCCTCCCTCCCCCCCCTCTACGTTTCATGCTTTATGCCTTTTCATTCCTAATTGAGTTAAGCTTTAAACTACAAAGCTAACTAGCTCAAACTTTCCATGTTCACACTTGGCATAAGTTGTTTTTCCCTGAAAATAGAGGCTCGAACGAACTCTGATTCATGAAGGGACTAGACGGTCAGCTTCATGGCATCAAAATCTATAAATCTCGCCTTCATCATGTACTTTTTGGATCTTGAATCACATAGTTGCTTTATAATTCCAAACCTTACGGAGATTAAATAGGGGGTCAAATGGACTCCGATCGACGAATTGAGACTTTCGTTGGATTCATGGCATTGAACTCCATCTAGGAAAACTCTATCTCATTGATCCTCAACCGTTTCATTGTCATGAAAATTTGGTCTTTTACACCTTCCGTGCCTCTTTTCTGCTTCAAAACGGGCTCTAAAAATCCGATTTCATCACTTGATGATATTCTTCAATATGACTCTAAAAGGATGAGGTGTAATATGGTATCATAGCCTAGAGACTAGAACCATAATAACTATGTTTGATTTATTCTTTATGGCCTTGTGAAGAGAGTTTTCCCCTGAAAGGGGAGGTTAATAGTATTGGTTTTCTCAATGTTACACGTCAAGAACCTCACAAGAATGTTTGAGGTTATGCCAAGAAACTGAAGGAAGTATTTTGTAAGTTACAAACCTATATTCCTATTCCAGCTACTGCTCGGTTACAATATTTTTGAATGGGCTATGTTGGGGGTAAAGGTGCCTCTACCTAGCCTCCCATGTATTACTACACTGACAGTACCCGCACTTGCACACTGCATGCGGCGGGCACCCATCACTATCACTTCATTATTTATTCTCTCAGTGACATTTAAATAAAGGGAAGGCCAGTCACACATTGTGACTATTGGAGTTCCCACATTTGGAGTCTCTCTCTTTCTTGCTCTTGCTCCATCCGACATAGTTCTCACCTCCGTACTCTCTTCTCAATCCTTCTAACCTTTCAACTAGTATCAGAGCTTGGCTCTTTGAGGTCTTGGACGTGGTCATGCACTCTTTCAGCATTCATTCGAATACCTACACTCTTGTCTTCACTCTTGGCAACCATAGCCACACCTTTCGAGCTTCAAATCGGTCTCATCCTTCTCACACAAGCATTGGGCCTTCTTGGAAAACCTAAGGGCATTCATCTACATGTATTGGAGCTCTCATTCCACTCTTTATTTTAGTCCATAGGGTTTGAAGAACATGGCTCAGCCCATGAAGGTTTGGAACTAAGCTCTCTCTACCTATTAAGGCCTCTTGAGAAGCTTCTTTGGGAGCCATAGAAGCTCCCTAACCATCAAGTAGTTTCTAGCTCCCTTAGCAACATTTAAAACATGATTTTAGTATGTTGAACCATTTTCTCAACCTGTCAAAAATGTGGCTTTCATCTCCAATACCTCTTTAGGCCATTGGTAAGACACAAAGGTCTCATTTTAGGCATAGGAGCATGCTTCAACCATGGCATTGAAGGCTTGAGCTTGTCATTGACATTTGGATTGAATATACTTCAGTCCAAGACTATCATAACAATCCATATGCAGCCCCAAATAATGCTACATTAGGATTTGATGTTTATGCTTGCTTGGTACTAGCTATTGATGCCATTTGGTACTTGAATCATGCCTGGATATTATGGGAAGCTATGAATATAACATGCCATTGATTTGTTGTTGATTTTGGACCTATTTATGCTCAATTTGACAATGAATTTACTACTATAATAAAGCAAGGCTGAAGTGATTTAACTCAGGTTATGTTATGCCTATCCGGGTGCTTCCCAAATGCTTATTATGACTATTTGGATGCAAATGGAGGTTGGCAAATTTCTTAGATGGTTCTAAAATTTATTTTGAGCCTCATTTGAGCTCTGTATTGGTTGGCACTTACTTGACATTGGTCTGCACTGGCATTCTTTGTGATAGAGGCTATATCTATGGTCTCTGCATGACCTCTTGATACATGCTTTGAAGCATATGTTAATGATGCATGCTAGCTACATTGTTTGAGCTTCTTTGCCACTTGGAGCTTTAGTTGGACTTGTACTTGGATACTTTGGAACCTCTTTTGGATGTTTCTTGTCTTGTCAAAGATTGACTTGGGTTCGTACATGATGTACTTGGATACTATCATATGCTTGACTGCTTACATGCTCTTGGTGCTCTCATGATGTACGGTCTTGGCTATGAGATGTCTTACGCATTTACATGCTATCTTTGAGATTGGTTGCTCATTTTCCATCGACTTTTGTGATAGTGGAAGCTTTATGCTTATGGTCTTGGATTTACCTAGAGCTTGCAAGTTATTCATTTGAGCTATTACTTGAGATTTGAGACTAGGATCTCTTACACATCCTTAACTATGATATTTGCTTGGTAGATGCTTCCATATTTGCTCTTGGATGCTTATGAGCTCATTTGATCCGTCTTCATTAAGCATACACCAACCTTTGTCAAGTCTTGCCAGTGGTGTGTACATCTTGCTTATTACTCAGGGGATGTATTATTGGTTGTATTGATGGACTCTCTTGACACATTTGGGTGTTTGGCTCATGTTCATTGGCTGTCATAGCACATCTGTTATGATCGCTTGATGTAGGATTAGACTTGGCAGCCACTGTTGTCATTGAATCTCTATTAGCTCACTATTTGCTCTCATTTACTCACTGCTATTATTTAATACAACAAGCTATTTTATGAAGATTGTTATATATTTATTGGGCTAAATCATGTCATTTTGATGTACTATTGATAGTGAGCAGCATCATTGATCACTTGTACTTCACCATTTTGTCTTGGTCTGCTCGTGGTTTTGGGCTAAATATAGCAATATACAAGTTTTTTTTACTGTCTGCACTATTTCCAACTTGCATTATGGCTAGTTCTTCCAGTAATAATGCTATATTCACCATCACTAAGTTGGATGGTATGAACTATGGCTATTGGAAAAGTCAAATATGGCAAGTGTTGGTGTAGAAATCAAAGGTTAAACCACTGAGATTGAGTGGGTAGTAGCCCGCAACGATGCCTAATGATCAATGGCTTGAGCTTGATGAATTGTGCAAGTCCACTATCATATTGTCTCTCACAGAACAGGTATACTACAATGTAGTGGAGGAATCAAAAAGTGCATGTGATCTTTGGGAGAAAATTAAGAACTTGCATGACAAGAAAAGTCATGGTTCTTCCTAGATGTACTTGTTAAAATAGATTATGGATATTCTTATGAAGGAGAATGTGACTATGTCTACTCATTTGAGCTAGTTTCATGCTATCTTGAAACATTTAGTTTCACAGGGCATTGACTTTAAGGAGGATGTGGTTCCCTTGTTCTTGGTTGGCACTCTTAATGACCCTTTAGATATCTTTCATACTGCTTTGTGTGCCTCTGCTACTATAGTTAAGCCATCTAATGTTGAGAGTGCTCTTCTTCATGAAGAGATAAACAGAAATAATGTGGATGCTTCACATGTCTCTCATGCATTGACAGTTAGAGGCAGGAATTATGGAAATGGAAAGAATGGTAATGGTAGTAGTCGTGGATGGGATTCTCAGAGATCCCACTCCAAGTCTTGTGGAAAATCATGGAGCAAATCTCGTGGTAGGAATCCAAATGTTACATGCCACAATGTCATGAACTGCACAATGATAGCCACAAGGAAAAGGGGAAAGAGAAAGAGCAGGAGAAGTCCTCTGATTGCAGTATTGTAGATGCAAAGTCCAGTGTTAAGATTGGGGAAATTAATGTTATGCAGCCCAAAGACTCTGATGGAGATTGTATTCTTGTAGCTTCTTCATGTGATGCCTCACAGATGATGGCACTCACTCTATGTATGCCCAATGTTGGCTTTTGGATTCGAGTGCATCCTTTCATGTGACACCCTGCAAAGACTAGTTTCATACATACTACATTATTTTTTGTTCTATGCGTCTTGGTGATGATAGGTCTCTTGATATTGTGGGCATAGGTGATGTTATGCTACAGTTTCCCTCTGGCACCACTTTTCTTATGCATGATGCATGCCATGTGCCTGAATTGACCCATAGTCTTATGTGAGCTGGATAGCTTGATGATGCAAGATATTATGTGCCTTTTGGGGACTATCCATGGAAAATTACTCATAGTAGGCTTGTACTTGTAAGAGGTGCCAAGTCTGGCAACCTCTACAACTTGGTTGTATCTAGTTCTACTCTTATCATGTTTTGGCAGTGGGTTGTATCCCACATGTATCTCTTTGGCATGCTCATTTGGGGCATATGTCTCTTAAAGGAATGAAAATGCTTCATGCTTTGCATAATGTGATCATTTTTTATACGACATGCAAACTAGGAACTCGCATAAGAAGTCTCGTATGTCATGCATGGGTGAGTCATTGGCTCTTCTGCATTTTGATGTTTGTGGACCCATGTCCTATCAAACACTAGGGGGTGCAAATTACTTTGTTACATTCATTTATGACTTTTCATGTAAGGTTTGGGTTTATCCCATAAAGTAGAAGTTTGATATCTTGGCAATATTTCAGCGTTGGCTTGCTTTAGCTAAGAACAAGTTTGGACATAGGTTGAAATGCCTAAGGATAGATCATGGGGATGAATATGGCTCATGTGCCTTTGAGCAGTTTTGTGATGAGCGGGGTATTAAGCGTTAGTTGAACTCCCCTTACACCCCTCCCCAAAATTATATGATTGAGTGCATGAATAGGTCTATCCATGAGAAGATACGCAATATGCTTAGCCATGCAGGCTTACCATATCATTTTTGAGCTGAGGCAGTTATGATTAAAGTGCATATCATTAATAGATTGCCTTGCAATGGCATTAACTTCTAGATTGCATAGGAGGTATGGACAGGAAAACCTCCCTCTTATCCTCATTTGCGTGTCTTTGGATGTGAGGCATTTTTCCATGTGCCCAAGGACAAGCACAATAAATTGGATTCTAAAAGTGTGAAATACATATTTCTTGGCTATGGAGATGCAGGTGAGATGGTATATCATCTCTAGGATCTGTACACACGGAAATTCATCCGCAGACATGATGTTGTGTTCCATGAGGACAAAATGCATAGGAAGCTAGAAAAGGTAGTGGAGATATGCATTATTATTTTTCAGGAGGAGTTGCCTGCTCTGGTACAGCTAGATGGATAGCATATAGTAATAGTTGGTACTCATGGTCAGGATGCTAGACATGATGTTGGACATGCAGCACATCCTAAAGTGAGGCATTCTACTAGAGATAGATGCCTTCCTGACCACTTTGAGCCCTCTATGCACTATGTCTTGGCTAGATATACAAGAGAGCCTCTCATCTATGATGAGGCTATGTGTAGGGGTGACATCCACTCCTGGGAGAAGGCTATGCAGTCTAAGATAGACTCATTACATAAGAATCATACTTGGGATTTGGTTTCCTTGCCTACTGGCAAGAAAGCTCTACCATGCAAGTGGATGTACAAGTTGAAAAGTACCCCTAGATATCCCAAGCCAACATACAAGGCCATATTAGTAGAAAATGTTTTTAAGTAGGAACATGGTATTGACTTTGATGAGGTCTTCTCTCATGTGATTAAGATGACCACCTTGCGCTTGGATTTGGCTTTGGTTGCATAGCTTGACTTGGACTTGTATCAAATGGATGTCAAGACGGCATTCTTACATGGAGACTTGCATGATGAGATTTACATGGAATAGCCAAAGGGCTTTGCAGAGCTTGGCAAGGAACACCTAGTGTGTGAATTGAGAAAAATTATTTATGGCTTGAAGCAGGAACCTAGGGCATGGTATCATAAGTTTGATGCATTTATGCAATCACAAGGCTACGATCGTAGTACTATGGATCCGTGCTTGTACACAAAGAAAGCCCATGATGGATCTTTATTGTTTTTGATACTCTATTTGGATGGCATGCTTTTGGTAGAGAAAGCTCATGATGAGCTAGATGCTCTTAAGGCTCAGCTTAAGAAGAGCTTTGAGATGAAAGATGTGGGACATGCCTCTCATATTCTTGGAATGCACATTATGCCTGATAGGCATCAAGGACTACTCTATCTATCATAGAGAGAGTACATTCATAAAGTCCTTGAGTGCTTCTGTATACAAGATGTAAAGCCTATTGGTTGTCCATTGCCTTCTCATGTGAAGGTATCACAGGCCGATTGTCTATAGACAGATAAGTAGAGGGCCGAGATTTCTAAGATTCCCTATGCATTTGCAATGGGCAATCTTATGTATACCATGATAGCCACCCATCCAGATATTTCTTTTGCAATTGGTGTTATGGCACATACCTATTAAGAGATATTGGGATGTCGTGAAGGGTATCATGAGGTACCTGAAGGGCACTACTGATATGTGCATATATTATGGTTTCTAGGATATAGGAGTTGTGGGATACGGTGACTCTGACTATGGAGGACATGTAGATAGTAGGAAGTCCATCTATGGCTATGTGTTCACTTTTGGTGGAGGTCCTATTTCATGGATGTCCAAGGTGCAGAAATGAATGGCCCTTTATACTACAGAGGCCAAGTATGTTGTGGCCACTAAGGCTTACAAAAGGAGGCCATTTGGTTGGGCCATTTGGTTGTTGACCTTGGTATTGTAGATGTTATCCTTACACTGCTTTTGGATTCTATGAGTGCTATCAAGTTAGCCAAGAATCCGAGTCTTCCATACGAAGATAAAACACAATGAGGTGAGGTATCACTTCACTCATGGGATCATTGAGGACAAGTTTGTTGACCTTATCAAGATATCAACTGACCATAATCCTGTAGACTTGCTCACAAAAAGCCTCTCTATAGAGCGCTTTTCCTTCCTTAAAAAGGGCATTGGATAAGATAATGTATGTCCTCATCCTCTTGTATCTATGTACATGTTGTACTATCTTTTTTCTCTTTTTTACTTCTCACTCCTCACTGAGGCAAATTCACCTTTAACTGGGAGGTTGTTGGGGGTAAAGGCACCTATACATAGCTGCACCTATGTATTACTACATTGACAATACCCAAACCTACCCATCACTATCACTTCATTCTTTATTCCTTTAGTGACATTTGAATAAAGGGAAGGCCAATCACACATTGTGACTATTGGAGTTCCCACATTTGGAGTCTCTCTCTTTCTTGCTCCTGCTACATCTGCCATAGCTCTCACCTCTATGCTCTCTTGCTCGATCCTTCTCACCTTTCATGCTAGACTTTAATATTCAAGTGCAGTTGAGTAGTGTTTCTCTTTCTGACATTGATATGGCTATTACATGAGTAGAGGGGGTGGAGTCGTGATTACAAGTGGCCTATACCTCTACGGAAAGCTCAAATTCAAGTTTATGGTTTGAAAATACTTTAGCACTAAAAAATAGAGGCCAATGGATGCCCATGAGTACTCCTAATGGGAGAGGAAGCACGATTCAAAATGTGCCCATGTTGCCAACTCCTCCTAGTGTGACCATGCCTATGGTTAGTCAGATGGCTCCACTAAGTGTTGGAGGCCAAATAATGAATCCTAATTTTGTTCTAGGGAATCAACATCCAATTCCTAATCAAGTGGTTAGACCAATGGAATGATGGGTAGATGATCACAGCTATGAGTCAAGTGCCTTGAATGTCCTTGGCAAAGTTAAGGATATGATGAAGCACTATACTTACATGATCACTGAACAATATAGACAGATAGCTTTTGATGTCAATTTTATTAAGAAGTAGTAGAATTTTATAGGGATTCGACGCCTGGAAAAGGATGCCCCCTCAAGATTCAATTGTAAGTGGTGTGGCAACCAACATTTTTCTAGGAAGTTTTGGAATGTTGAATGTGACGTGTGGGAAGTCCAGCCACCTAGCTAATACCTGCTAGAGCAAGATTAGCTCTCTCTAGCAAGAAAGTAAATAGCCACGTTTAGTTAACCATTGAGCACAAGGAAATATTCTCCATCAAGACTAGGGACCAAAACAAATTCTACAAAGAGAAAAAGCTATGGTAGTGCAGCTACCTAGTGGCAATGGAGTCGGCCTTGTTGAAGCCATTTGTGTCAATGTCACTCAAGCTTCTAATATACGGGTTATTATGAGAGGTCAAAAGGGTAAAGAAGTTCACAAAGACAAGGTAAAACATGTCGAGGGGAACCCTAAGCAAGATGATAAGGGGACACATGTCCTTAATTCCAATATGGAAGGTGGACCTCTAAAAGCCATAGATAATAAAGCCGACCCCAAGAAGGATAAGATCTTGCCAAAGACGAAGGCAAAAGCCAAGAAAGAGGCATCAAAGCCAGTTCAAAGACCAAAGGAGATAAAGGTATGGCAGGAAAAGAGAGCTCTTGCTAGCTATCATGAATTTGATTTGGTGAGTTCTCTTTGTGATGTTAAGCTAGATGTAAATCTCCTATAGTTTATTAAGTTGTCTTTAGGAGTGCATAAAGATTTCAAGAAGATTCTACACATTAGGTATATTGTGGAGCCCTTGGGAATAGTGAAAGTAAGAGATGATTAGTTTTTTATTGAAGAGATGTGTACAATATTTACTACTGTGTAGTACCTAATGAGGTACCATTTATTCCTGAGGAATGCCATGACTCACTATGTGAAGGGAACATTTTGTTGGATGGCTTACTACCCAAAAAGCTCTTCATATGCTGGATATTGGTGGCCATCAATTTTCTAGGATGCTTTTAGATATGTTAAGTGTTGTGATGTTTGCCAAAGACACAATGCCAAGGCGAATTGTAAGTGACCTCTGAACCATGTTTTAGTTATGTTACCCTTTGAAAAATGGGGTATTGATTTTGTGGGACCAATATACCCTTCAACGACTATGCGGAAGTTTTATATTATTATAGCGACCAACTAAATTATGAAGTGGTTTGAAGCTTGGGAAATGGTGAAGGATAATACTAAGGAAACAACCAATTTCATTATGCCATAGAAATTTGTTTGATTTTTTGGTCCACCTAAGGAGATAGTGTTTGATTGAGGAACACACTTTTTGAACAAGGTTATAATAGCCTTGATGGAGGCTTTGAGGATTAAACACAATAAAACTACCTCTTATAATCCGCAAGAAAATGGTCAAGTTGAAAGTACAAATAAACACCTTTTAGGGATCTTCTCCAAGATAGTATTTGAAAGTAAGCAAGATTGGGATAAAAATTTGTATGTGGTGGTTCGGGCTTACAATACAACATTCATAAGAGCTATAGGCTATACCCCATTCAAGCTAGTATATGGGGAAGAGTGTGGCCATACCCCATTCAAGCTAGTATATGGGGAAGAGTGCATCTTACCATTGGAAATAGAGTTGCCAACTCTGTGTTTTGCTCTCAATCCTTCGTTGGGTGAGACTGAAGCGTTGCAAGAAAGATTTATTTCTCTTGCGCATCTTGATAAAATTCGATTGCAAGATTTATTGAATCAAGAGGTAGGGAATAAGAGAATGAAAGCACTTCATGACTTTGGGCTAAAAGATATAAATTTGTGAAGAGTTAGCTGGTGATGTACTATGATGCTTGTCGTGGGCCATTTCCTGGTAAAGTAGAACCCAAATGGGATGGGCCATATAAAATTGTATGTATAGAAAAGAATGGCTCTACAACCCTTTCAACAAACTTGCAGTGGGTAGAGTTTAAGAATAAAGTTAACTTCAATAAGTTGAAGCCTTACTACATGTAAGGGTTGACGTTGGACTTGGTGCTTGTATAAGTCCTTCATGATTCAACTTTAACTTGCAATAGGTACCAAGACGATTGGATGGAAAGAATCATTCCTTATCTTGAGCATCCATATTTAGAGAAACATTACCACCAAGGTTGAGTGATCTGGTGGAGTAAAGGTTATCAAGATATTGCGTGGCAAGACAAATCTTTTACGTGGGAGATTAAGGTCTACTACCACCATTGTTAAAGGCTTCTTATGAGTATTTCTATCAAGTTTAGCAATGAAGGAGGGATTGTACCTATTATAGATCCTCTCTCTTGGCTTGATTTTGATTATCATAAGTACTAGTGAGTAGATCAATATGTCATTCTCAAAGGGGTTTTTGTCAAAAGGTCATATCCACCAAGGTTCAGAGGTAGAATGAAGTAGAGATAGGAGATGGAAGAGAAGAAAAAGAATAGACAAGAGGTAAAAATAACAAAGACAAAGCACAATGAATCCAATCAATATGTATTGATAGAACCTAGAATCCTTTGTTTGGCGCTACTCAAAAGCAATCTCCAGGTATTAGATCTCCTAGAGATCCCTCGTAGACCAAAAACGTGGATCAAAATAAAAGCCTCCTCTCTGCTCCTGCTCAGAACCCAAATTTGATGGCTCCGTTGGCTTTCAAAGGGGGTAAAACCCCAAGACACCTGGCCCAAATCTCTTGGTTCACTCCTTCTTCTTCTTCCAGTTCAAAGTGTAATTTTCAGCCTCTCAACTGCGATCGCAACCCGTGCAATTTTGCCCATCTGTATTTTTTATGAAAAAACCAAAACTGGCTGAAAAAGTAACTTGCTTTTTACATGCCATCCTAATCTAGAAGTTTTCCTAGATTTTTCTAATATTTACAATAAATAATAGGCTAAAATTGTCCAAAAATCTAGTATTTTTGGACCATCTATGCCACAAACACTAGCACTAATGACTTAGATCACATTGACTCTCTACATCAATAAAGAAGTCAAATGATGATGTACTCCAGAGTTTTTCACAATCTCTCCACATAGTGGCATAACATCCACCCCCTCTGAATGTGCACATCCTCCGGTATGTGCCAAAATCCTAGTTGTCATCTAATTCTGAGTCCTCCTCATCCTGTGCAACCATATCCTTTGCTTCTTCATCTTCCATATCTTCCTGGCTAGCCCCTATACCATGGCCATTATTTTCTTCCAATTTTGGCAACTCATAGGCAATAGATTCTTGCCTCTTGAATAATTTGATTCTTTTCCCTACTACCGGAAGTTTTATGGCATCCAACTCATTTAATGCATAAGTAGCATTATCAAGCACCTGTCTTACCACATAGGGTCCAAACCATCTTTTGGAAATTTTACGCATGGCACTATGTTGATCGTCTAAACTGCTATCATAAGCCAACACCCAATCCCCATTTCGTATGGTTCTTGGCCTCAATCTATGTCTTTTGTCAAAACCGTTTCTTGTTCTGTATCCTTGTTGCCTTTAATTTTGCAATTGTTGCCTCTATGTCTTTTGACTTTCTTTCCAATTGTCTAATGTGTAATGCAAACAACTCCTCTCGATTCAAATCATCCTCCCAAGGTAGCACATCTCCATGTGACTATCATCTATTCTATCGACATGATAGGTTTTTGACCATACATCAATTCTACAGGCATATATCTTGTAACAACACTTTGAGTTGTTTCGTCAGCCCACAAGGCGTAAGGGAGCAATTGTGGCCACTCTTTTACCTTCTCTCCACATGCTTTTTCCAATGCCTTCATAATAGGTGGATGACCACTTTCTTTTTTGCCATTTCCTTCAAGATTATAGGTTGAAGTTAAAGCAAGCTTTATCACCAACTGGTGCAAAGAAATCATGAGCTTCATCTGCATCCATCTCACCCGCCTATCTGCAATAATTTTTCCCACATAGCCATACCGACAAAAGACCTCTTCTAAGAGAAAAATACACACGGCATTTGTCGTCTTAGTACGTAGAGCTCTCCCTTCCACTTGATTAGTCAAGTCTTCACAGGGCAAGCACAAGATATCTCATTTTCCAAAGACCTATAGGTATCGTGACTAAATCCACCATCCACTTAAAATGAAGAGACAATGGATATGTGGGCTGCAATCCATCTTGATGTCTCACCAATGAATATATCTGACATGTCATACATGTTTCCACAAAGTGAGCAACATCCTTATACATACCATGCCACCAATATCTTTCTTAAAGTACCCCAAACACCTCTATGACCAACCCATAAGCTTTCATGAAATTCTTGAATAACATTTACTTATGAAGCTTTGACACCCAAAACTCGCAATGGCATACCCTATTTCTTTTTAGCATGTTTCCATCAGTATCCATCTTTTAAGAAAAACCCATAGGCTTTCCTCTTGATCTTCTTAAACTCCTCATCTAACCATTCATCTCTCTTTGTTAATGTACTGAGGTATTGACCAATTCTCAGTCACTTTTTACATATTTATCTTCCAGAAACACTTCTACACAATATGCAAAACATCTAAAGTGTCTTCTCTTTGTTGTCTAAGCTTTTGTTAATGTTGTAGCAACACCTTGCATTGCTAAATTCACTCTTACAACATCAATTTCATTCGCAAGAAAGTCATCTTCTTCCTTCTCATCCATCATCCCTTCTTCATTCTCATAGCATGCTCGAGATAACATGTCTGCCACTGGGTTATCTCTTCCTGCAATATGCCAAAATTTAGGGTTCAAAGATTTGATGTATGCAATCCACCAGAGCATATCAATATTTGAGGTAGCACAACTAGTAATCATACCCAATACCAGTAAACAATCAATTTCAATGACTACATGAGCACCCATAAAATACTCCTTATCACATTTAAGGGCTATCACAATTCCCCATAATTGTCTTTTTACTTGTGGATACCTTCTCTATTATTCAGTCAATACTTTAGCACCAAAGTGTATTGCATATATTTGCCCTTCCTCATCATCTTGCCTAATTGCCCATCTAATTCTGATTGGGCTTGTATCAACAGTAATAATGATAGGCTTTCCATGTGAACAGTCAGCCTTTCTCAATGTAGGAGTAGATTTTAAGAGTTACTTCAATTTCTTCATTGCTTTCTAATGCTTCCTTTTCCAATGAAATGTCTAACCTTTCCTCAGAAGCTGATATAGAGCATCGGCTACATGTGCAAAGTGAGGAATCCATATCAAATAGAACACAATGCACCCAAGAATCTACGCATCTGTGATACATTCATGCATACATCTTGCATTCTATCAATTCCATCTACTTTTGCTGGTGATGGTCTTCACCCATAGGGCCCACACATATGACCAACAATCAAAACCTCTTCAACTCCAAAGACAGACTTTTGTCCAAAAAGACTTAAATGCACCTCTTCTAGATGCATCAAAATCCACTCACAATCCACAATATGGTCTACAACAAACTATTTGCACCCATGAGCATCCATCTCTTCATTATTTTCATCCACTACATACCCTTTGATTCGAGCGTCATCCAAGAAGGGCATTGTCAATTGTGGTATAAAATCCTTGAGTACCCTATTCATAGTATTTGTCATGTGTACCACTGACTTTGTTGCACCCTGTGGGAGAGTACACATCTATACTAACCCTGAGGGAGTCTTCATGGTTGTGATATCCCTGCTTTCAATTGTAAGCTAAAACTGATCATACCTCGAGTAAAGATCACCCAAAGAATAGATCGCTTTGCCTACAAAAGCCTCTGCAAATTCATCAACCACAAGACACTACTCCCACATTTCTTATGGTCACTTTATTGACCGGTTGCATGTCTTGAATAAATCTCAAAGCCCCATTCTTTTTGGGCACAGTAAACCAACAATTTGAGTTCGGGGCTAAAGAGGGATCCAATATCTTCATGTGAATCTTTTCATTTAGCAAATCCATCAGCTTTTGCAAGTAAGATTTAGGCACTGGAATGGGCCTCAAGTTCCTTGGTACATGTGGCATAGTAAATATTACCATAGGAGAGACAACATTTGGATCCACACAACCTATTTCAATTGGCTGAAATGCAAATGTCTTTCCATGCCTAGCCAACATCCGCATAAAATACTCTCTTTCAGCAAGCAAAAGAAACCCTTATGCACCAACTTTCAATTCCCGTAATGTTTCTGATGTAAACTGATGACCTATACCGCTAGCATCCCATAAGCTTGGCTGCCTTGACACTTTTTCATACAAACCCTCACTTTCTGGTGGAAGTGGCAAAGCAATTAGTTTCAACTTTTTGTCAGCTATCTTATACTTTGTCTCCACAAGTGCTTCAGCCATTGTAATCCTTCCTACCAAGCAAACAATTATATAACATCATACATGTCCAAAGAACATACTGACAATACTCTGTTTTTAGCCTCATTTTTTACATGCATAGTTGCTGAAATTTCAGCCATAGTGTCATTAATATTCATCCCATAAAAGATGCCTCAAATGCCTTCATTTTTAGCTAATAGTCCCAATGCTTTTAGTTTCTTAGTAGGTTGTTTCTTAGATATGCATTCAGTCTTGCACATAGCTTCCATAGGCTTAAACCAACATGAATTGTTTGATATAAACTGAGAATAACCAATAGTAAATACGTGCTTCATTCCATCAAGAGGCAAGTACATCCTTTGAATAGCACTACTGTAGCCCCGCATTACAGTAATGCTTAATGAAAATCTAGGTCTTTGAATTCCCTTTCATTTGGAGCCAAAGGAGACTCTTGAAATGTATCCTGATTCCTAGGATGATTAACACAAACAATAAGAAATTGGACTACTTTCCTCCCATCCTTGCTTCTAACTCTTGCATAAGTAGAACCATCATAAAGAACCTTTGCTTCCATATGCGCTCCTGTAATATAGGGCTATCCCAAAAACACTACATAGGAGGAATTATCTTGCACAAAGAAGTATTGCTCTTCTTGTACATCACCAATTGTCACTTTTACATTAGAACATACAACATAGAGCTCTCTCAATGAAATCAGTGTCCACAGGCCATGCACCATTCTTAGACAATCCATGTTCAATGACATTAATCTCAAACCCATGGTCAAGCAAAGCATCACAAGGAGTTTCGCGTTCCCATATTTTCGATACTATTTCAGTGGTAGCCCTTGCCCAATGATTTCTTTTATAATGACTTCGAGGAATAAATCCTAGAGTCTCTTTTCCATATTGTTGCATCTGCCTTGCTCCACCATGCATATTGCTACAAGACAATGCATTTTCATCCACTTTCTTCTCTTTTCCACATGTTTTCCACTTATTAGCAGCATCCTACATAGATAATCCCATAATTTATGCTCATATTCAGCCCAAATACCCAACAAACCAGTTTCCTCTTCAATTTGTAGCAATGTACTAGTGGTACCACCAAGAAACTGACGCTTTCTCTTAAATGTGACAATGATCTCATCATGAAATTCTTGCTTAGCGATGCCAAGCACCTCTCCCAAGGTGAATTCCACCAAATTGTTTAGGATTCATTCTTCAAGAACCTTCTTAAGATCTGTGACTATCTCAATGTCAGACTACAACTTGTATCTTGGCTGCTTGCCCTTCTTTTTCCCCTCTTGTTTGTTATCATGTTTCTGCTCATGCATCACATGTTGTTGTTGTTGTACCTACATAAGCATATTCATATTTTGCACCAACTATTGCTAAACATCACTTGAGAATGTGTTCAAAGGCTCTCCCATCTTGTCTTTCCTTCTTCTAATGACCTTTCACTTCGGGTTCACCAATGTTGGAGGTGTTTTTGTCGAAAGGTCATATCCACCGGGGATCAGAGGTAGAAGGAAGTAGAGATGGGAGATGGAAGAGAAAAAAAAGAATAGACAAGAGGTAAACATTACAAAGACAAAGCATAATGAATCAAATCAATATGTATTGATAGAACCTGGAATCCTTTGTCTAGTGCTACTCAGAAGCAATATCTAGGCATTAGATCTCCTGGAGATCCCTTGTAGACCAAAAACATCCGGAATCTCTTAGTTCACTCCTTCTTCTTCCAGTTCAAAGTGAAGTTTTCAGCCTGTCAATTTTGATCGCAACCCGCGCGATTTTTCTCATCTGTCTTTTTTATGAAAAATCCAAAACTAGCTGAAAAAGTAACTTGCTTTTTGCATACCATCCTAATCTAGAAGTTTTCCTAGCTTTTTCGGATATTTACAATAAATAATAGGCTAAAATTGTCCAAAAATCTAGTATTTTTGGACCATCTATACCACGGACACTATCACTAATGACTTAGATCACATTGACTCTCTACAACAATAAAGAAGCTGGATGATGATGCACTCCAAAGTTTTTCACACTATGCCCGCATAGTGGCACGACAGTGTGGCCTACCAATGAAGGTTGGGTTTATCCTTTGTACTTTGATGGAGCTTCTAGAGGCCCCACTAAACATGTGAGTGTTGGTGTGGTCACTAAAGACCCCTGACGTAGGGTTGTCATGAAAATGGGAGTATATTTAAGACACTCTTTTGCTAATAACATGGAAAAATACAAGGCCTTGATTATAGGGCTGAATGTAGCACGATGTGGTGGTACACGTTGTCATCGTGTTGGTGGTTGAAGGTCGACCACCGGGGTTTAGAGCAAAAGAGGAGTGAGCAATTCAAAGGGGAGAGAGGAAAAAGATTGGGGTTTTATGGATTCTTGGGTTATGGAGAGAGTAGACGAGATAGAGAGTAACCAATATCTTACGTAGCCGCATCATACAAGTTTACCATAATAAGCTTGGACCCAATTACATCAATAACCATGAGGTTTATGTATAGATCTATAACAGATTTTGTTCCATTTCCTACAACAAATTCAAGCTCTAATGCCCTCCATTTCATGAAGATACATGTATTGAGACTTCAAGATACAAGATATAGAGAGATAGAACTCATTTCAACTGACATAGTATCCGAAGGATGATAAAAATGCATCAATAGAACCACAAATATACTTCAGCCCTATATTAAAATAGTAATTTCCAGCCCTCAAACTTGACTCAAAAATGTATACAAACTCATGGGAAAGTTTCTTGTTACAATCTCAACCAATGCCCTATTGTTTCGGGACCATTGTCTACACAAGGAAGTGATTAGATTTTAAGAACCCCCTTCAAATAAATGAGTTTTAATGGCTGTCCTGTTTATGACAATAATTTCCAGCACATTAACAAGCCCCCAAAATGTACATAAACTCAAGAATATGCCTCTCTATTCACTCTCAAATGAAGCCCTGATGTTTAGAGGTCAATATCAACAGTTGCAACCACATAAATCACTTGATTTCCCTTCAAGAAGACAAGAACGGTGGGTTGCCTTGTTAATGATAGGTTTTAGCAGTCCAAGTCAGTCCCATACACCTCCAAGATCTCCCCTTTACTTGCCCCAAAGTCACTCAAGTACTTGGGCACAAGAAGGGCTTCAATGGTCCATGAATACGGTAAGAGAATGGAAGAAGACGTTCATAAGAGCAGGCTGAATACTTTATCTCTATTTTTCCCTTTTATGGACTGTCATACCACTCATTTTCGTGATACCAAATGGATTGGCAAAAAGGACTCCCACCTTCTTTGTTTATATCTCCTCTTTATCTTCAGTTTGCTCTGTCTTTGCATGTTTTGGAGCATTCACCATAGTCTTCACCTCTCCGTCCATCTTCCACAAACACCATATTGGGGAATATGGGAATTTCCCATAAGTTTGGGACAGATGGTCAAATCCTTGGATTTGTCATAACTTGAACACTATAACTCCAAATCGAGTGCTCTATAGCTCAGTAGATTCCATTTTTCAAGCACTTTCTAATGATAGGTCACATCACATGGTTTTGAGAAATTTATGGGCATGTTATATGGGTGCCACCTTTTTAGTATTCAAAAAATGAAAATTGGAACTCACTAATATTGTGTTCACAGGTGTACAGGCCCAAAAAATGCACTGAAAAATGCGGGTTGCACTCCTCTCCTTCTTCCACACAAAAAGTGGACCATATAGGTCACTTACAAGTCACACAAGTCTCTTACAACCATTACTTCATGTCCCATACAAACCAAGTGTACTTTGGGCACTCTTCTTGATTTCCAAGCAAATACACCTCATGAACCAATGTGATATAACCTATAAACTGTCAATTACCACTTTTGATCAAGTTGAAGGTCCTCATAGACTTTATTTTTGTCAATTTACATGATACATACTAAAAATTGTATGTCAAGTTACAAAGGAACTTATGAGATTAAATGGCATCTAAGACAAATGTAGGGGAATAATGACTAAATTATGTATGAAAGTTTCTCATGTGAATCCTAATGAAGTTCATCTGTAATCATAAGAACTCCATGTTTTATACCATGAACTGCAAACCCTTTTGACATTCACCCCCTCCTAACCTGCACATCCTCCGGCATGTGCCACTTCATGAAATTGCAGGTTAAGGAGGATCTTTTGCTAACATATCTTCATCTTCATCCTCTAAGTCTTCTTCTTCTTCTTTGTCTTCAAGTAGATGGCTCACATCCAAGTCATCAAGCTCATAAGTAGAAGTCTCTCTTCATTTGAAGAGCTTGATATGTTTTCCGGCTATTGGTATCTTGATCATGGTCACATCCATTTCAACCAAAGTGTAAGTAGCATTATCATGTACTACCTTCACCACATATGGTTCAAACCATCGTTTGGCTAGCTTCCTATGAGCACTATACTGATTGTCCAGGCTGATGTCATAGACAAGTACCCAATCATTCTCTTGGATAGCTCTTGGACGGAGTCGATGACACTTGTCAAACCTCTTCTTATTCGCCAACCTTGCTGCTTTCAGCCTTTCAATGGCTGACTTGACATCCTCTGGCCTTCTTTCAAGATGCCTTATGCGCAAAATCAGCAGCTCTTCTCTATTTATGCCTTCATCCCAAGGCAAGATACTCCATGTGATAATAGACTCCTCAATAGGCATAATAGGTGGCTGCCCATACATTAGTTCAGCTGCCATATAACCTGTCACTACAATATGGGTAGTTCTATGAGCCCATAACGCGAATGGAAGAATTTTAGGCCATTCTCTCATCTTTCCTCTGCAAGACTTTGCCAAAGCTTTGAGAATCAGTTGATGACCTCTTTCACTCTTACCATTGCCTTCAGGATTTTAAGCTGATGTAAGAGATAGCTTGATTTCCAATTGAGCAAAGAAATGGCAAGCCTCATCGGCATCCAATTCTCCTCTATCAATAGTTACTTTGGCAACACAGCCATACCTGCAAAACACTTCTTCAAGTAAAAATCTACAAACAGCTTGAGTGGTCTTTGTTGTCAAGGCTTTTCCTTTCACTTGATTTGTGAGATCTTCTCTAGCAAGCACTAGATATCTCATGTTCCAAATTCCTATAAGCATGGTTACTAAATCAACAACCCATCTGTAATGAATAGATAAAGGAAAGGTATGCTGAAGCCCATCTCTATGCTTAACCATAGAGTACATTTGACAAACATGACAAGTCTCAAAAAAATGCTCAATGTCTTTATACATGTTTTGCCACCAAAATTTCTCTTTTATTTTGGCAAAAGTGCCTCATATGCCTCTATGGCCAACCAATAGGCTTTCATGAAATTCTTGCATGACCTGTCTTTGAGTGTTCTTGTCTCCTAGGACACAAACAGGCACTCCTCCTTTCTTCTTCGTATGCCTCCAAAGGTAGCCGTCTTTGAGAAAGAAGCCATAAGCCTTTCTCTTGATTCTCTTAAACTCTTCATTAGTCCAATCTTCCTTCTTCGTCATAGTGCTCAAGTATTGGCCAATTTTTAGCCAATCATCTGCATAATATTCTTCCTTAAAATGAGAACAAACTAAAACAAAGCATTGAGCATGCTATCTTTCAGTTGCCCACCGTCCTTCCATGGTTGTTTCTTCATTCTTTGTTGTGTAAATTCTGTTACAGTAGCAGTACTTGCTGTACTTGCCATAATTAATGATGTGCTTGCATTTATGACAATTGTACTATCATTAAGAACATTTGTACTTGCTCTTTTTAGATTTGAACCTGTTGCCCTCAAGATCATCTTGATCGATAGTCCATCCTATCCCAATAGGACTTGTGTCTACCATGAGTATGATAGGTTGTCCATTAGAGTAATCAGCCCTCTTCAAGGTGGGGGCTGAAATCAAAAATTTCTTCAATTTTCGAACAACTTGAGTATGCTCTTTTTCCCACATAAACCTTTGGCCTTTTCTTAACAGTTTGATAAAGATTTTCAGCAACATGAGCGAAGTGTGGGATCCAAATAAGATAGAAAACACATGCTCCAAGAAATCTTCTCACCTCCGAAATATTTGTGCATATTTCTCGCATTTTGCTGATAGCATCAATCTTGATTGGAGAAGGCTTTTGGCCATATGGGCCACATATATGCCCAACCACGAGAACTTCTTCAACTCAAAAAATAGATTTAGCTCCTGAAAGAGGAAGATGGACTTCTTCTAGTTTAGATAAGATTTGAGCACAATCATTAATATGATCGAAAACAAACTTGCGACATCCAAGCTCATTGAGCTCTTCATTCTTCTCATGAATTTCACATCCTTTGATCAGTACATCATCAAGGAAAGGAAGAATAAGTTGGGGAATATAATCTCTCAGTACTTTGTGCATGGCATTCATCATGTGAGCCACTGAATTTGTAGTTCCTTGGGGAAGAGTACACATGCGGACTAAACCAAGAGGCGTCTTCATTGTGGTAATGTCTCAGCTTTCCAAAGAAAGCTCAAATTGATCATAGCCCGAATATAAAGTCATCCATGGAATAAATTGCTCTACCTGCAAAAGCCTCAGCAAATTCATCAACAATTGGACCCGAACCAACATTTCTAATAGTGACTTTATTGACAGGCTATAAATCTTGAATGAATCGCAAAGATCCATTCTTCTTAGGCACGGTAAACCATCGGTTAGAATACGGAGATGAAGATGGCTCTAATATTCGCATCTTTATCTTTTCATTTAAAAGCTCCAGTAACTTAGGCAAATGGGCTCTTGGTACCGGAATTGGCTTAAGATTCCAAGGGATGTGTAGGACCATGAAAATCACCATTGGTGCCACAACAGGGATCCACACAGCCAATTTCATGAGGCTAAAATGAAAAAAAAATTATGTGTTTCTTTAATATGTGCATAAAAGATTGCTTTTCAGCTGGCAAGAGAAAAGTGTCTTCACCAATTTTTAGCTCCCGTAAGCTTTCAGCTGTAATTGGTGACCAATATCTTTGGGGTCACGAAGACTTGGCTATTTGGATGCCCTTTCAGCCAGTCCCTCACAGTGGAGTTGCCACTAGCTTGACCTTCTTGTCAACTGTCTTGTACTCCGTTTCTACTCTTGCCTCATCCCTGTTTAGTTGTCCAAAAGCTTCATGATCAGAAAATTCTTGAATTATGTCATAAATATCCAATGTGCATACCTGTATGGACTAATTTTCTGCCTGATTTTCTGCATGAACAGCCGCATGTATTTCAGCCAATGTGTCGTTATAAATCAGCCCATTAAACAATCCTAAAATTTTTTCATTTTCAACAAAAACATCAACTTGCTTCAGCTCCCATTCCACATGACATAAATGCTTTCTTTCAGCCTATTCATGGTTGAAAATTGTTTATAACAGCCCACACTGTTGACTATAAATATCTGCAAATCAGCCTTTGACATAGCCCCCTTTACATGTGGAGGTAAATTTTTGTTACATGAAGCATTGCCATAGCCTCCACTTACAGTAGTGCAACCCGAAAACCCTTAAATTCTTGGGCATTAGGAGGCACAAGATGATCTCTCAATCGATCTCTATTCCAGTGATGATTTACACAAACCATCAGAAATTGGACAGCTTTGTCATTAACCTTACTTCTTATCCAAGCATAAGATGAACCATCATCAAGGGCCTTTGTCTCCAAATGAGACTCAGAAATAAAAGGTTGACCAAGAATGATAGGATAGCTACAAGAATCTTGAACAAAGAAATGAAATTCATCTTTTACATCACCAATAGTAACCTGTACATAAGGACCTGCCGCATACAGATTGCCAGAAGAATTATTGGCTACTCTCATGCACCATCCCGGGTCCACATCTATGGGCCATTTGCCATTCTCATAGAGACTTCTTGACATGACGTTGATCTCCAAACCATGGTCTATAAGGGCAATGCATGGAGTCTCTCTTTCTCCAATCTTGACAACGGTTTCGGTAGTCGCCCTTTCCCAATGGGTACGGGAGTAGTGACTACTTGGAATAAAATGAGCATCAATCTCTTCTTGCATGTTGTGAAGATGAGCTTCTTTCTTATGCATGGACTGCTCTTTGAATTGAGAAGACCTCATCATAACATTCTCTGCAATAGCTTCTTCAATTTCAGCTTCATAGATGTTTTCATCTTTGGCTTCTATGGCTGTAATTAATTCTTTGATTGCCTCCAATCGAATCCCTTGAGTATTCAGCTTCTCTTCATCCTGAAAATATACATGAAGAGCTTGCAAAAAAGCATGCAGAGATTCTTCAATTTCTTCACCAACATATTGTCTTTTTCATTTAATTACATCAATTATTGCATCATGAAGTCCTCGTTTTGCAATTCCAAGAATTTCCCCCAATGTAAATTCAATTTTTCTTCCAAGAACCCTTTCTTCTAGGATCCGCTTGAGATCCATCGCAGTCTCTATGTCAGACTGTAGCTTGTAGCCGGGATGTTTGCCTTTTCTCTTTCCTTCCGTCTTCTTTGCTTGTGGGGCATCTTCCATATCATGCTCTGGAGGTGGTGGTGGATTTTCAGCAGCCTTCTGCTGATCCGGTTTACTTCTTGTCACACGTTTGGTTGGCCCTGAAGAGGAGAGACTGGCAACATCTTCTTCTCTTTTCTTCTACCACAGCTTCTTGATTATTGATTTCATCTAACCGAGCGAAAGTTGAAAATGAATCAACCAGCTCGGTCCATCCGATTCTTCCTCGGATGCATTGACTGGCAGTAGTCAAATCATCTTTGGACACCTTGCCTCACTCCATGTGATCTAAGGCTTGCATCCACACTTTAGATTTTACATCAACTTTACATGCTTTAACAATCTCATTGGTTGGCTTAATTTGCAGCCCATAGGTAGCTGCATCAACAACTGCATAGGCTGTTCTTGTTGCCAAATCCTCCAATCTTTTCTTCATGCCATCGTTGTCGAAATTTGGCTCAAGAGGAAGCCTAGTTTCGATCGCATGAATTTTACCATCTTTCCAAAAGACTAATTTTTACGCCTTAACTTCTCGGAATGCATTGCACTCCCTCTTATCATGTTGTAGACTATCACACTAGATACAACGTCTTTTGAAGCCTTCTCGTATGGGTCTTTGGGCAACTGTTTGTCCTCTTTCTTCCACTTTCACATCAAGCCTTTCCACCTTGGAATTAATCTCCATTAGATTAAGATGGAGATCTCGCATGCTCTTGATCAGCTCATCCATGACATCCTTCTTTGGAGGTGGAACAGCATGATTTCTAGGTTGCTCGGCCATAGAAACAGGAGGTCGAGATATAAGAACATACTCTTTTATGGACTCAGATGGTGCAAAGGTAGACCCCCACCTTAGGCGCATCCACTCTCTCTGAGCAATCATATTAACTGCTTCAGTGATATCACCCCAAATAGTCTTCAATCATGTCTCAGAGTCAGGATCTTCAAGCCAATCAGTCAGCTTCTCTTGAAGAAGAGGATCCGCAGCATTCAATCTTCTGGCTTTCCATACTCTGCTGATCATCATGATCTAACTGAGCAAATTTTCTTTCAAATTCACGGTGAAGAGTAGTGGCAGCTAGTCTCTTTTTGGGCCTTTCAACCCATTCAGTGAAGATTTTCTTCGTCATGAGGCCAGAATCTTCAAGAAAGAATTCTTCTCGAAGAGCCTTCTTGAATGTAGACCATCCCGCATCTTTCTGGAAAAGACCATGAATCCGGCCTTGGAGGCAATGCACGGCCAAACGGGCAAAGTATCGGCTCCAAGCATGATGAGGGACCCCAAAGAAGACCATCTTGTCAGTATAGAGGCGGATAAAAGAGGACACATTTTTCCCATTAAATTGCTTGAGCTCGTGCCAAACTACTTCCAAAGCTTTAATGGCAATAGCATCATTCCGCTCTTCATCTTGCCTCCGTTGTACTGAAGTTGCATCTGCTGCTGCTGAAATTGCAATTGTTATTGTTGGTTCTCTTGCATCAGACAAACCAACTAATGCAAGTCATCTCCTCCCAAACTTGATGCAAGTCATCTCCTCCCAAACTTGATGATTCTCCCATTGTGCTTTCTCTTCTGCAGCCAACCTTCACATCGGGTTCACCACTGTCGTCATGTTGGGGGTTGAAGGTCTACCACTAGGGTTTAGAGCAGAAGAGGAGTGAGAGATTCAAAGGGGAGAGAGGAAAAATATTGGGGTTTTATGGATTCTCGGGTTATGGAGAGAGTAGATGAGATAGAGAGTAACCAATATCTTACATAGCCGCGTCATACAAGTTTACCATAATAAGCTTGGACCCGATTACATCAATAACCATGAGGTTTATGTATAGATCTATAACAGATTTTGTTCCATTTCCTACAATAAATTCAAGCTCTAATGCCCTCCATTTCATGAAGATACATGTATTGAGACTTCAAGATATAAGATATAGAGAGATAGAACTCATTTCAACTGACATAGTATCCAAAGGATGATAAAAATGCATCAATAGAACCACAAATATACTTCATCCCTGCATTAAAATATTAATTTACAGCCCTCAAACTTGACTCAAAAATGTATACAAACTCATGGGAAAGTCTCTTGTTACAATCTCAACCAATGCCCTATTGTTTCGGGAGCATTGTCTACACAAGGAAGTGATTAAATTTTAAGAACCCCCTTCAAATGAATGAGTGTTAATGGCTGTCCTGTTTATGAAAGTAATTTCCATCCCATTAACAAGCCTCCAAAATGTACATAAACTCAAGAATATGCCTCCCTATTCACTCTCAAATGAAGCCTTGATGTTTAGAGGTCAATACCAACACTTGCAACCACATAGATCACTTGATTTCCCTTCAAGAAGACAAGAACGGTGGGCTGCCTTATTAATGACAGGTTTTAGCAATCCAAATCAGTCCCATACACCTCCAATATCTCCCCTTTACTTGCCCCAAAGTCACTCAAGTACTTGGGCACAAGAAGGGATTCAATGGTCCATGAATACGGTAAGAGAATGGAAGAAGACGTTCATAAGAGCAGGCTGAATACTTTATCTCTATTTTTCCTTTTTATGGACTGTCATACCACCCATTTTTGTGATACCAAATGGATGGGAAAAAAGGACTCCCACCTTGTTTGTTTCTATCTCCTCTTTATCTTCAGTTTGCTCTATGTTTGCATGCTTTGGAGCATTCACCATAGTCTTCAACTCTCCCTCCATCTTCCACAGGTGTGCAGACCTGAAAAATGAGCCAAAAACACGAGCTCCACTCCTCTCCTTTTTCCACACAAAAAATGGACCATATAGGTCACTTACAAGTCACACAAGTCTCTTATAACCATTACTTCATGTCCCATACAAACCAAGTGTACTTTGGGCACTCTTCTTGATTTCCAAGCAAATACACCTCATGAACCAATGTGACAACCTGTAAACTATCAATTACCACCTGTTGATCAAGTTGAAGGTCCTCATAGACTTTATTTTTGTCAATTTACATGATACATACTGAAAATTGCATGTCAAGTTACAAAGGAACTTATGAGATTAAATGGCATCTAAGACAAATGTAGGGGAATAATGACTAAATTATGTATGAAAGTTTCTCATGTGAATCCTAATGAAGTTCATCTGCAATCATAAGAACTCCATGTTTTATACCATGAACTGCAAACCCTTTGACAACGTTGATTATTTGTAAAAGGTGACTCGTAATTAGTGATCAACCAGTTGAATGGGATCTGTAGTGTGCAGGATCCCATCTTATGAATGTATCATTGTGCAGCCTTGGAAATGTTGCATATTTTTAAGATGATGACTTGTCACTTAGTTCCTTGACAGTTGAATCAATTTGCAGATTCCCTGGCTATTTATGCTTTTTTTGAAGATGTCTTTTTCAATTGTGGTCTAGGGGAGCTCTTAAATTACCTTCTAACATTAGCCTAGGACTAGTTGGGGTCTTCTTGCTGACACATCTTATTTTGAATGTCAATGGCTTGTTTGGGTTATGAGTTAGGTAGCAATTGAGCACCTTCCTATTTTGTCATGGATACATAGGATTGTTTATCATCATATTCGTCAGCCACACCTTGTTATTTATGCAGGGGGGTTAGCGAATAACCTAATGCATTTAGTATAGGGAATGAGGAGCCCTTGTCCTTGGTTAGTCTCATGCTGTAGCTGAGTTATGCCAGAACTAAATGTTTGTTTCACCAGTAGGCTGCTAAGTGGTAGTGAAGTGGATTATCTCATTAGGCGAAGAGGGACGTTTTTGTTGGGCTTTAATGTTTGATTTCGTTAGGCCAAGAGGGCTAGTTATTCTATAGTGGAATGTTATATCTCATTAGGCCAAGAGGGCCATGTGTCTCTTTGGTGTGGGTGTGTTTAATGGTTTTCTGTTTTAAGTAATTGCATCAAATAAGTTTGATAAAGGACATGGAGGGAGCCTTTTGTTACACATGTAAGCTTCTTGTGGCAAGGTCCAGGTGATGTTCTTTCTTTATGAGTACTTTTCTTTTATGCTTTATGTGTTTATGTACTTATGAGAGATTGTTCTTTTGTTTTAGGGACCGGCAATCAAGGCATGAAGTCCTAGGGTTTGGTTAGGTGTATTTGGGGGAGGTTTGAGTAGTTGTCTACCTCCCCTGTAAAGACATTGTCATGCATTGAAAGACCTATTTCAGAAGGTAGTCCTAGTGACCATGTTCTACTAGCCTGCTAAGTAGCTATTCTAGGAGTCCCTCCTAGTGTGAGGCAGTTAGAGAAGCATGTTGAAATAAAAACAAGATAAATTTTAATATATTTGAAACATATAAAAATACAGAGGTGTGTAAAAAGGGGTTCTAACCCCTTAAAATAGAAAAGAAAAGAAATAAAACTCTCAAAAATAGTTGATTATCACCTTGCGGAGGCTTGGTAGGTTCCTGGGGATAAGTCACAGACCTAGGGTCGATGCCTTGTCTTTCTTGGGGTGACAACTAGCCAAAATAAAGGAATAATAGGGAAGGTTGGAGCAAAAATAAAAATGAGCAAAAGAAAAGGATTAAGTGTCGCCTTGCGAGAGCTTGGTATGTTCTTGGGTGCCGAGTCAAGACCTAAGACAGGACCTAAGACAAATGCTGTGTTCTTCTCCTTGGGTCACTCTACACTCAACTCCCTCCTTTACATGCTTGAGTATGGAAACTTTGAAAGAACAATGTGTTAAATGAAAATATATGATGACTAGGATATAGCAGTCCTCGCCTAGTAGGAGTTCCTAGTCTAGTTGTTCTAGTTAGGTAGGTAGTTTAGGCCACCATCTAGGATAACTTCTTTGATGGTTCTTTTAGTCAGTCTATGTCGGAGCAATTGGTTAGCAACTCGCTCTGGATTTTTGTGAGATTATGTTGGGCCTATCCCTTGTGGATTTTTATGCCTTGACTTTTTCACAGGGTAGGGTGAGAGTTGTTCTTGTGCTTTGTTCATATATTTTTTGTGGTAGCTTAATGCTTTTTATGGTTGGTATTTATGCAAATCAGTCTGTGGGATTTGACGGGCTAAGTTGCCCTATCTTGTGTGGTCGCCAACAATGAGTGGATTTTGAAAGCCCGTGTTTTGAAGTAGAAAAGAGCATGGGAAGCCGTAAAATACCAATTTTTCATGAAAAATGAAACGGTTGCGAAATAATGAGCTATACTTTTCCCAGATGGAATTCAATGCAAGGAACCCAACGAAAGTCTCGGTTCATCGATCCGTGTTTATTTAACCCCCCATTTAATGCTCATAAGGTTTGGCATTATAAAGCAGATATGTGATTTAAGAGTCAGAAAGTGTATGACAAAAGCCAAGTTTATAGATTTCGACATCACGAAGTCGGCAGTCCGATCCATTCTCAAATCAGAGTTTATTAGGGCCTCCGTGTTCATAGAAAAACCACTTATGCCAAGTGTAAACACTGAAAATTTGAACTAGTTTTGTGTTCAAAGCTTGATGAGCATGTTTAGAGTAGGAAATGAAGAGACACCAAAATCATGCAACGTGGAGGGGGGGGGGGGGGGGGGGGGGGGGGGGGGGGGGACCCGTTTTTTTTCATGCCTCTCCCAATTTGGCAAATTTTTATCATTTTCTTGCTAGTGGAGATTAGAGGAATACTCCGGGCCATGAGAACTTCAATTTTTTTGCCATCCATCACGACAAACTAATAAGAAATGATGCATTGAATTAAGAGATCTCATTTTAGTATTTCTCTCTCTCTCTCTCCTCTTGTTGTGTGTTCTCATGGATTAATGTGTATGACAGAAGGGGGTGGATTATGATGAAATTTTTTTATCATGCGATGATGCAGGAGCGTAAAGAAGCATAGAATGAGGTTGGATGGATCATCAACAACTATTGGAAACAATTAGCAGGCCTCCAATTGCGAAATGCATACCTCATAAGGCGCAATTTTATGAGCAAGAGATATATTTCATTATTTTATGATATATTTTAGTTGAAAATGGTTAGAATTGATTGTATTTGGCTGCCAATGCTTTGATTTATCATTAATGTTAAAGAAATCAAGAAAAATATTTCATCTAATAATTTCATGCTAAACACACAAAACTCACAACATTGCGATTTTAAGAAAAATATGTGGTTTTTTTTGTTTTGTCGTGCGTATAGTATTCATATGGGATAAAATGTGATAGAAAAAACATTCTCGGTAAGATCAATCATTTCAAATCACTAAATAAAAAATATCCATATTTATCAATAAATAAATAGTATAAAATATATAAAAATTAAAAAATAATTTTTAACATCCAAAAAATAAGAAAAAATAAGAATTCTATTTGTGAATGTATGGTAGGGTTGAAGCATGAGGTTTAGCCTCAGTTCAGCCCTATCTCTATGTTAAAGTGGATTTTTATTACTTTCGTGAAAGAAAAATACATGAAAAATATTCTTAAGCCTACCACCGAAATGTACTATTTTAAGCGGTAGGAAGAAGAGGGATATTAATTGCTTAAAATCATGGAATTCTATAACATATGGGATACATGTGGTTTAAAATAAAAAGAGTTTAGTAGCACGAGTATGCTCGGTAGTACTAGCCCTAAGCAACAAAGTACTTTCGATTTAGGAGAAAAGCATGAAAGAACAATCTTCGCACCTTCACAATGTTGGTTGTTAATGAATAAACTTGTTTTAGCATGGTAATCATAGACAATTGCATGGCACGCACCATATGGTATCATCCTGAATGCATAGCAATTGTCTTCATTGACGAGGATGACCTACATGGAGAGTGCAAGGTACCCTAAGCTATAGGGATAGATATTCTTTTCCTTTGGAAATTTTTTTGAGGATCATATATGATCTCCTAGATCAATTAATTGAAGAGTGGACTATGTTTTGAATGTGTTCTATGTTCACGGCACATCTTGGTGCCAATCCCTGAGGTGTAGGAGGAGAGCTATAGTGAAGCCGTGGTAATCAACCGAGGGGTACTCCCTTTGTGTGTGCTTATGTGGTATATAACACCAATATGTTTAGAAACTCCCTCTTAGGAGTGTGGGGAGAGAAGTATTTATTGGACTACGAACCATACAAATGCAAAGTTCTTAGACGCTCCTGTCCGCAAGGCTGTGTGGGGTGATTTAAGGTGTGCAATGGAGGCCTAGCTAGTGCTGTAGAGCCAATGTCGGGCCCATTTTAGATCCCGACATCATGATGATGCATCAAAATTCATTTTAATCACAAACAAAGAACTTATTGTAGGCCTCTTTCTTTAAAACAACAAAAATATGTTCTATGATTTCTTTGTCTTCAAGTGAGTTCACTATAGTAGAATGTCTACTTATCACATATAGAATAATTCTTTACAATGGAGAAACATACAATATCAGAGATGATGTTTCAATAGCATGTTAGAAAATGTAGGTCATTGGAAAGCAAGACTCGCCACTTATTTTTTCCATTCAATGGAATGGAAAGTATTATGCATTTTTTAGTGGGGAGCATCAGAAGCAATTCGTAACTATAAAAGAGAACAAGGAGTACTTACTTGTAGATCCTTCATGGGAATAAGTATAGTAGAAAATCAATGGCTTCCATTTACTTGGAATTACATAAGACCACTGAGTTCTTTATTTCATAATTCTATTCCTCTACCTTTAGATAATAAACTTGTTGCAAATGAGGTAAAAGATGTGATTCAAATGACAAGAAGTGTGTCAACTGAGCACATGAGATAGGATTATATAGGGGGGACTAAGGTGCTATATATAGACAGAATGTATATAGCACAATACACTACTTGCATAACATTATGAACCAGGCCTAGTGGAACATTTTCAAGCTTCATATAACTTCATTACAAGAGGCATTCCTCACAAAACTCCCTTAATCTCTCTCAAATACAATTCTTTATCTTTACTCATTTTTTGAAAAGAGATTTGAATTCATCGTTTAGACTTTGTCTCACATTAAATCATTTTAATCCTTGAAAGCATTATTTATAGCTCCATTTTTTCAATCCCCATTCCTATTTTGGCAATTTACATTCAAATAGAAAGAATGGTGCTCATGGATATTTAATCTAACTTTACTATTGATTTTTCTTTTCTTGATTGCTCCATTCATAATATAAGGATAAATTAGTAAATTAGTAACAATATACTAATGTACATGCTATCCAATTTCAATTCATTTCAATTGAAAGCTTACTTTCAATCTATCCATTTTTTTACTTTTCTTTTTAGTATACTTAGTATATCACTCTATTGAAATATGTTCCCACCAAGGAAAAGGATGGATTCTGAGAGAAAGAGTGGGACAAAAGCAAGGTAATCCTCCCTTACTCTTGAAGATTCCAAAGGGATACAACAATCTAACCCAAGAAAGGACAATGTCCTAGTAGATTTCCTATCATGAAGGCCACTACCTCAAAAACTAATGTAACATAAATTACTTATAAATTTGTAAGCCAAGCATGATCCTATGCAAGTTGTAATGATAGCATAGGCTCCTATGGAAAGACTACAAAGGTTCTAATTCGTTCTCGGTATAGAAAAGGCATGCAATGAGAGATGTCCGATCTTGAGGCCCTTAAGTGGGCTAGATGCCCAAGATGGATAGGGAAACCTTAATAAAGAGAGAAGCCTTGAGTGAAAGCACACAAGCGAAAGAAAGAGCTATGGTGAAAGGAGCAAGAGAGTAAGAGCAAGAGACAGAGCATGTGTGAATTTCAACAATCATAATATATGACTAGCCTTTTCTTATTCAAATACCACTGAAAGAATAAAGAATAAAATGACAGTGATGGATGCCCACCATTTGCAGTATACATGTGTGTGGGTACTATGAGTGTAATGAATACACGAGTGATTAGACATAGGTTCCTTCACAACAAAATGATGAATTCCATCATCTCATCCAATTCCCATGAGCTTCCTAAGAAAGGCAAAATGTTCTATTGAGAGAAGAAGACGCGGCAGAAGAAGACGAAGAAGAGGAGAAAGAAAAAAAAAAAGAAAGGAAGGGGGGCACCCATTGACCTCCTCTTCGAGCTTGCCACTGCCGCGCGCGACCATTGGAATCTCCTCTCCCATAGCAGCTTACTGCCCTTTGGCCCGTCGGCTTTCCATGTTGTCGCTACCAACTAGTTTCCCCCAGCCCGCTCCCATGCACCCTGGCCAATGATTTGCGACTCGCTTGGCAGTTGCCCCTATGGTCTACACACCCCATCGATCCACCCTCCACACCTGCCACGTGGCCACCCTGCTTGCTTGCCCGTGCATCCTGCACTAGAGCATCTAATGGCCAACGGCTACCTCCACTCACCCCCCTGCCTAATCTGCTCGTGTATCCTCACTTTTCTCTCCTTCTCTTACCAGTGTGGTCTACCCCATGTCATTGGATTTGCCATCCTGCCTCGCCTTGGGGCCGCTATACATGGCTGGATGGTCGACGACACGCCCTCCTATGCCTGGCAATACCAACCTATGCCCTGCAGGTTGTCGCTGCTTGGGCGCCAAAAACCGCCTCACCTTCGCCTCCATCCCCACTCCCCAACCCCTCCATTCTCCCTTGGTCTACCACCACCACGGGGCTGTCTCCTCTCAGCCTACTAGTTGCAGCTGCCCACCCCTCCATGACATCCCTATTGTCTCCTCTTCTACCCTTCACCATCACCGCACTCCCATTGCATCCCACATGCATAACACATTATAATCACACACACAAAACACACCCACACAAGCCATGTTAACACGTGCATTGAGTCTACATGCATGCGCATGCACTTGATGCACACATGCACACACACATTCCCCAATAGAGTGTTAGGATAAAAGTTTGGATAAGATAAGGATAGGCAAACATGTGGACGAAACAATCCCATAGTTATCGGCCTCTTTGTAAATATCTCATATATTTAGAGTAGGAGCTCATCTATCTCATTTAATGTACCATGTATATATATATCTACTGGCAATGAAATAAAAAATTGTAGCTCACTCTATTTTCCACATTTTCTATATTTCTTTCTCTCATTGTGCACATTGTCCTCTCATTTAGTAATCATCTAATCCTTTTCTTTTTTATTACATGGTATTAGAGTCCCAAGTCGTAGTTCTCTAGCTTATCAAAATCACAAATCACTATTCCTCCTTTACTCTCATTCTTCCAATGGCTGATCTCGTCAATGCCACTACCTCTTACAACCCACACATCAAGATCAACAAACTCAATGGCAGTAACTGTCAAGTCTGGAAGCTGATGATGGAACTCTACTTATCTCAAGCCAACACCTAGAATATTATCAATAGAAAGGAAAATTGCCTTGAACAAGAAGGAGCAGACAAGGAAGATTGGATGCAAAGAGATGTAACTACAAGAACGGAGATACTTGTCCATTGTGGAGATCGGCATGTACAACTAGTAAGAACAATATCCATTGCAAAAGGTATTTGGGATTTCTTCAATAATACCTACAAACACACAGATATTTTTTATCAAATGACCATGTTTAGAAAACTATCCACTACCATTATGCATGAAGACCAGTCTACCACTAAGTTCTTAGAACAATGGCAATCCTTGCTAGATGAAACGATAATGTTTGGTTTAGTCTATCTCTGAAGAGCTACAAGCTAACTTTTTTCTCTCCACTTTACCTCTACCCCGGAGAGCTTTTATTATCACTCAAACCTCCATTGATAAACTCAAGCTTCACCCTCTGATCAATAGAATCAAGCAAGAATAAGTCATTAGAGATACTCTTTCCACTTCTTCTACTCAAGATTCCAAAGCCCTATGTGTAATTGCCTACAATCCAAAACATCTTCACAAAAGAGGTCACTCCCTTCACCAAAAGCCCAATTTTTCTCCTCATCTAACTTCAAAGGAATCCTTGGTAATTCTCATTACAATCCCAACTCTCATCAGTCATTCAATCCTTATCCATCTCAAGAAATCCTCACTATCATCTCATATGTAATGTGTGCAACAAATGACAAGGTCGTATAGAAAAGGATTATCGGCAAAAAAATAGATTTAACAAACATTGCTCAAAGGGGCAATCTCATTTTGTTAGCATTGGAAATTATGACATAGAAGATCAACAAAAACTATTATCAACCTAGCCACAAGTGTCTGAGTACCTTATTCAGGCTCCAAAGAAGAATATACTTGGCTCCTATACTCTAGAGCCACTTGTCATATGACCTTTCATAGAGAATGGTTGGTCATTTCAAAGAGCTGTCCACACCACTCAGTGTTGCCATGGGGGACAACAACATCTAACAAGCTTAATGCTATGGCACCATTCAAGTGGAGCTTCCTTCCAATCACATAATCAAGATATATAAATTCTAATATGTTCCAAATCTCAAGAAAAATATTTTAAGCATCAATGGGTGAGCTCAGTTCTCAATCTTCTCTCACACTCACTTGTCCAAAACTAGGTCAACTTTACACACTTGGCTATTCACTTCTCTAGCCCTTTACAAATGCTTCTGCTAACTCCACTTCACTCACCAATACACCACAAGATACTCTTCCATGGCATTCTCGACCTGGCCATCACGCCTCTCAACATGTTCTCCAACAACTTATCTATAAGAAACTTGTCCTCAGCATTCCACCTTCTCTCTCTCAACTTCCATTTTGTCAAGATTATACTCTCAGCAAAGCCACACATCTTCCTTACTCCAAATCCTACTCCATTACAACTCAACCCCTTCAATTATTAGGACACTCCGATATTGTTGATCCAATCAATCCTGTTTCTCTCATTGGAGTAAAATACTTCATGGTACTCATTGATGATTACTAATGTTGTATATTTTGTCACAATGAAGTCGCAAGTCTTTTCCATGTTCCAAGAATACAAAGAAGCAGTGGAAAATAAGCATGAGTTATGAATCAAATCTCATCAGACAAATAATGGAGGAGAGTATACATCGAATGAGTTCAAAGACTATTGCAAAGCCTTTGGAATTCATTATGAGCTTACCATACCATTGTCAAGGGTTTTTTCAAAAACTGAAAACCCCTAGAAAAATTGTAGATAGGTTGGATTTTTGTTTGCTTAGTTGTTTGCATGGTTGTGTCAAAAGTGTGGATCTAGAGCATGCCATAAGCTATGGAGGATGAAAAATGAATATACAACTCATGATAACATAAACTTAGATAGACTAACTATTACACAAGTGAATTAGGTTCCAAGATAGATTAGCTTGGACTCATAAACACATTCTTGTGTGTAAGATGGACAATGACACTGACAATTACTCAAAATGATAGTACCATTACCTTGTTATAAGTGACAACCAAGTACATGCCTTTATAGCTTTTTGGATAGTACCACTCTCCTCATTGTGCATATGGGATTCTAAACATCTCTTCCTAGAGAATATATCATTTGTCTATCTTCTAGCCTCTTCAGAGGGCATACAACAAACCTCTTATATGGGCAAGCATCATTTGTTATTCTCAACAGTTTTGTCATTTCGTAGTTGGATTTTCTGTGTTAGTCTACCTTAGGATTTGTTTTTGTTATTTTGTTTGATTTTATGAGTGTAGAAACTTGATAGCCTTGGTCAAGTTTCGTATTTTTTTGGACAGGATAAAGCTAGAGTTTACCAATAGTAGTTGTGGAACATCATGGAATAGGTATTTTTTCTTGTCAATACTACTACATAGCATAGGGATTATGGGTTCATGAGCACTTCATGCTACACTTGTTTGGTACACTGCACTCGAGGATCGTCTCTTGATTCTTTCAAATACCTCCATGCCATAGGTTGGATTGATGTACATTTTGCACCATTGTTGAGCACTAGCACAACATGAGGCTCACTGCAACTATATGTATTAAATCTTAGTTGCACGCACACTTGAGAGAGCACCTATCAATGATGCAGGCACGAGAGTTGGGATATTCATCACCAAGTTAGGAATTTCTAGATGAGAGGGAAAGGTGGATTGATGAGTTTGAGGGTCGTGAAGGACACCGCTAGTTGTGAGATGGGTTGTTTTTATTTGGTCAACATCTTGAGAGCCATGTTTTCTTGAGTGGTTGTGAGATTTTGGGTGGGTGGAGCGAAGTACAATGATTTTCTTGCTGAGTGTTGATGAGGTGAGGTTAATGATTAATTCTAATCAATGAACTTTGTTTGCATTTTGCATGATGCATGGGCACATGTAGATAGACTAGGCAAAATTTCTCTAGTGCATCCATATTTTCATGTTGAGGCATCACTTGTTTACTTGCATCGCACAAATCCAAATATGCATATTTTCTCAAATCATGTTTGGTTGGGCACACATTTCTATTTCAAGCATGTTCTCAAGGACACATTTCATGACCAAAACTAGGTACAAATGAAGAAAATATTAGTTTTTGAAGACTCAAGAGGGGGAGTTAACATGATCCAGTGTCATTGACTTTGGAGGCGTTTTTTCCACTAAGACTAGTGCAAGTGACTTTGGCTACCATATTTTAAGTTAACTTTGTGTAATTTATGGAAAGCTCTTTTGGAGGGTGTCATGGAAACCCTACAATCTCAATCACAATTTTCACATGGGATGAAGTCACAGCCTAGACTAATTAATACCTTTGCAAGGCATTTAATTCTAGGATCAAGTAGTGTCATAAAATATTATCAGATATGAAAATTTGGGAGTGATTGTCGGTAGGAAAAGAGGGCCATGATAAATCAAAAGGGATAACTTTTCTAATGGCCACAAGGCTATCCCATAATTATCTCAAGACCTTCATAGAACAAGATTCAAACACTTGTACCTAATTGATTGTATAATATGTGGTAAGAAAATGAGGTAGGAATATTCAATTCCTACCAATTCCTTCACTGTACGCTTAAATAAGTACATTGTTTAAAGCTAGGCTTGAGAGTAAAAAGCATTAGAGATCAATTTTCATGCTGGTGCATGAAAGGAGGCTATGGGGGATCATCGAAGTGAAACATTTAAAATTTTTAATAGTAACATTGGGGAATCGTATCCTAATATGAAGTGAATGAGAAATTTGGAAGCACAAGAAGATCAGAGCAACTCAAAGATCGAATAAATATTGGACGATGAGAGAGCATAAGCTTTCGACCAATTATTGAAAACCTTTAAAAATCAAGACTTGGACAAGAAATGCTTGCAGGGAAGTAAAGGTGGAAAAAAAATTTCATTCTGTCATAGTGCATCAAGAGAGTACCAAATGTGTAATCAACATGGTCAAAAATTGCAATGGCAGAACCTACTACCTTTCAATTGGTGGAATATTTGTAAGCACCTCGGGTTATTGCCATTGGTGGAACAGAGCGTACAAAAACATCAAAACACTTTCCATGGAGGAGAAGGTGAGAATGGCAAGATCTTCATGTTATAATACATTGAGCTATATGGGTCAACTAGGGAGGATGAAGAAGTGGAGCAAGGATTATAGCGACCATGGTCACAAAGCCAAGCAGATCGATGGCGTTGATGAGAAACATAGAGATTCAATGGCTTTATGAAACACAAGCAAGGTGGCATTTTAAAAACACCAAAAGTTAATAGCCTCCAATTGATTTAAAGGCTTAAAGATTTTTTTTTTACCAAAACGATTTAAATTGAAAGCAAAAACTTTAGAAAATATTTTATGTTTTTCAAAAGGCACATAACCAATGTGTAATGGAAGAAAACCTATATAAGGATGGGAGAGCAATGAAGGAGGGGTCCAACTCCTTGAGATCCAAGTTTGTATCTTGTGTGAGGAGAGTGTGGATTCTTGACGTGCAATTTGAAGTAATCGAGAACTTAGATGCTGAAGTGCTAAGAGTTGTAACAAGGGGTCAGAGATGGAGCTGAATCCAAGGGAAGAAAAGGAGAGACTAGATTGTTTTCAGAGTCAAGATATTTCATGTTCTTTAGGAGATGATGAAAGTCAAGAAAGTTTTGATATTTATAATGAAGAAAGGAGTGACAAAAGTTTTGATAGGCTTGGGAGTATTGAAGAGAGCAATGACAACTTTGAGAGTGAGTTTATTTGTCTTGATAGCATAGATGGACCTGAGTGTTTGAGAGAAGAAGAGAGAATTGAGGAGGATTTTTTGAGTTTGTTAAAAGAACCTAAGGGGGAGGGCTTAGAAATTGTAAGGTTCCAAGATGAAGTTGAGGTTTTGGATTTTTTGCTTGATGAGGTTGTTGAGATTTGTAGTGAGTTTGTTGATCAAGAGAGTTTTGATGTTATGGGTTCTAACTCATGTTGTAATTTTGATGGTGTTGGTGTTGTAGACTTTGAGATGAGTCTTGTGAGTTATTTGGTGATGGTTTGAGTAGCCCTATAGAAGCTTTTGTTTGTGGTAAGTCTAATGTGGTTTTGAGTAGACCTAACCTCATGCTTCTTGATAATTGTATGGATAATTGTTTGGTAGGATTAGCAAATAATAACCAAGAGAAAACTTCATCTAATAGTCTTTCAGTTTCTTTGAGTTCTCCTGAAGTTTTTGATGATGGTTGTGATGACTTTGATTGGGGTTCTGAGGACCTTGAGAGTGATATTGATGAGTATGTGAGAGAGAAATTGAGTAAGGCTTTGAAAAGAATTGAAAATTTGAGGGAGGAGAGGTTTAAAACCAGGGAACTAGAGTTTGAAGGTATTTGTGAGGAGGTAGTTGGGGATTTGGTAGTTGAGGAGTCTTTGGTTAATTTTGTTTACCCGAAGTTGTTGCATTGTGAAGATGTTGTTTGTGATGATGTAGATATGGAAGTTTCTTCAATTTCTTGTGAAGTTTCTCATGAGGTTGCTTGTAAGGATAATATGAAAGGTGTATACCAATCTTTGCATGTGAAAAACTTGATGGAGTCTTGTATTGTTGATGAGTTAAGTGAGGTGGTTGGGTGTCCTAGAGTGACCCCATGTGTGGATGTAGTTGGTTCTTGTGGTGTTGTGAGTCCAGAGTTGACTCCTTTTGATGTTGTGTTTGATTTGGAGATTGACTTAGGCGATCCTTGCATAGTATCTTTTGCAGAAGTTGTTCATGATTGCATAGATAAATTAGTGGATGAATTTGAGTTTCGCAACAAAGAAAGGGTCAAAACCTTATTTAGAAACTTTAGAAGTAACATGTTTTCTCCTAGGGAGAATGGGTGGGATTTGAAGAATTTGAAGAATGATGTGTTTCCCTTTGATGGTGAGGATTGTCTTGAAGCTTTTAGATTGAAAACTTTTTGTGATTTTGATGAGAATTTCATGGATGAGTTTTTTTAAAACCTATAAAGGAGTTGTTTGAGAGAAATGTATCATTGACTTCTTTGGATTTTAGTTTGTTGAGAAGATTGTGGATAGATCGTTGGACTTGATTTTTTATTGGCTCATAAATATTGCATAATTTTATTAGAGCAATTGTTGCACATAAATCTTTGTAGACTAGGGGGAGGGCTAAATATGTCAAGCGTTTTTTCAAAAACTGAAAACCCCTAGAAAAACTGGAGATAGGTTAGAGTTTTGTTAGCTTAGTTGTTTGCATGGCTATTTGTTTTATCATTTCATAGTTGGATTTTTTGTATTATTCTAGCTTAGTTTTTTTTTTTTAATGAGTGTGGAAGCTTGATAGCCTTGGTCAAGTTTGGTATTTTTTTGGACAGGATGAAGCTAGAGTTTACCAATAGCTGCCAAACATCGTGGAGCAGATATGTTTTCTTGTTGAGACTCTTGCACATCACATGGATTATGGGTTCATGAGCACTTCACGCTACACTTGTTTGGTACACTGCACTCGTGGATCGTCTCCCAATTCTTTCAAACACTTCCATGCCATGGGTTGGGTTGATGTATGCTTTGCACCATTGTTGAGCACTACCACAACATGAGGTTGCTACAACTATATGCAATAAATCTTAGTTGCACGACATTTGAGAGAGCACCTTTCAATGAGCACACATTGTTTCCTGCATGCACAAGAGTTGGGATATTCATCATCAAGTAAGGAATTTCTGGATGAGAGCAAAAGGTGGTTGGATGAGTTTGAGAGTTGTGAAGGACGCTACCAGTTGTGAGATGGATTGTTTATATTTAATCAAAATCTTGAGGACCACGTTTTCTTGAGTGGTTGTGAGATTTTGGGTGGGTGGAGCAGAGTACAATGATTTTCTTGCTGAGTGTTGATGAGGTGAGGTTAAGGATTAATTCTAATCAATGAACTTTGTTTGCATTTTGCATGACCCATGGGCACATGTAGATAGATTAGGCAAAATTTCTCCAATGCATCCATATTTTCATGTGGAAGCATCACTTACTTGCTTGCATTGCACAAATCCAAATATGCATATTTTCTCAAATCATGTTTGGTTGGGCACACATTTCTATTTCAAGCATATTCTCAAGGACACATTGCATGACCAAAACTAGGTACAAATGAAGAAAACATTAGTTTTTGAAGACTCAAGAGGGGGAGTTAACATGATCTAGTGTCATTGACTTTGGAGGAGTTTTTTCAACTAAGGCTGGTGTAAGTGACTTTGGTTACCATATTTGAAGTTGACTTTGTGTAATTTATGGGGAAAGCTCTTTTGGAGGGTGTCATGGAAACCCTGCAATGTCAATCACAAATTTCAGATGGGATGAAGTCATAACCCATACTAATGCATACCTTTGCAAGGCATTTTATTCTAGGATCAAGCGCTGTCATAAAAGATTAGTAGATATGAAAATTTGGGAGTGATCGTCGGTAGCAAAATAGGACCATGATAAATCAAAAGGGACAGATTTTCTAGAGGCCAAAAGACTGTGGGAATAGTCTTAATGTGCTTTAAAAATGGTGGGATCCTTAGGTGAAAGAAGGAGGCTACCATTTGGGAATTACAATGCTTTGAAGGGGAGCTTCAGATTTTCCAAGGATTTTAAGCATAGAGTGAAGGAATTGAATCTTCATATCTCGTTTTCTTACCACATATTGTACGATCAATGGAGGACAACTTTTTGAATATCATTCTATGAAGGACTTGAGATGACCGTGGGAGAACAAGCACATTGTTTAAAGCTCGACAGAGTACCAAATGTGTAGTGAACATGGTCAAAAGTGGCAATGGCAAAACGAACTTCCTTTCGAGTAGTGGAATATCTGTCAGGACTTGGCGTTATTGCCAGTGGTGGAATAGAGTGCACAGAAACATCAAATCACGACCGTCCATGGACGAGGTGAGAATGACAAGATCTTCAGGTTATAATACATTGAACTATATGGGTCAACTAGGTAGTAGGGACGATGAAGAAGCGGAGCATAGATCATAGCGACCAGGTCTAAGAGCTGACCATATCGATGGCGTTGATGAAAAACGTAGAGATTTGGTGGCTTTACAAAACGCAGACAATATGGCGTTTTAAAAATGCCAAAAAATCAATAGCCTTCAATCGATTAAAAGGCTTAAAGGCTTTAAAAAGTTTTTTTTAAACTCCAAAACGATTTAAGATGAAAGCAAAAACGTTAGAATAGCTTTTATGTTTTTCAAAATGCACATAACCCATGTGTAATGGAAGAAAACCTATATAAGGATGGGAGAGCAATGAAGGAGGGGCCCTACTCCTTGAGATCCAAGTTAGTATATTGTGTGAGGAGAGTGGGAGGGGTCGCACATATGAGTGTGGAGTCTTGACATGTAGTTGAAGTAATTGAGAACTTGGATGCTGAAGTGCCAAGAAATGTAACAAGGTTTTATGAGGTACGAGAAGATAATTCAACTGGTTTTTGTTTTCAAAGTTTGTGATTTCAAACATTGCGTAAGGTGTGTGATGCTCTACCTGAATTGTGTTTTTTGTTATTTTTGAGCTACAAGAGGCATTGTAGATCATTTGGGTTTGCGTGTGGCTTGTGTGATGTTTGTAAAAATTTAAAAATTTGTGTGTGTGTGTGTGTGTGTGTGTGTGTGTGTGTGTGTGTGTGTGTGTGTGTGTGTGTGTGTGTGTTGTTCATCAACAAAGTCAATTACCCTAACTGGCACTCCTTATTATCTCATTATCGAATTGTGAGTGAGGCTTACTCTCGAGCACCGCTCACATAACACTGTATCATCCACAAGAAAATGGAGTTGCTAAACATTAAAACCATGCTCTACTAAATGTTTCAAGAGCTATGCTATCACTAGCACATCTTGGAAAAGAATATTGGGAGGAAGCAATTGCTACAACAACATATCTTCAAAACAGGTTGTACTCTATCTCTCTACACAATCACACTCCCTACTTGGGACCTATCACATTTAAATATATTTGGATGGACTACTTTTCTTATCAACATAGATCACAAGTCCAAATTCTCTCCCTGAGCCACACAGCTTATCTTTATGGGATATGGTGAGACCTATGGTTATAAAGCTTATCGGCATATGACCCACAGAACAAGGTCTTCCTTTATGGTAGGAGTGCCATATTTAGTGAACTCAATCTCTTCCTAGAATGTTCCACCATCACAAACACCTAATCCTTCACCTTTTATCCAGTTTTCCCATTTGCCACCACATTTTCACATTTATCATATGGAAAAACTGATGACATGCCCACTATATCCACTACCATACAATCATCTCTTCCTATTACTCACATTGGAGATTCCCGATTATGCCACTATCACTTATCCCCTCAAAAAGCTTCCTCACCACTTGCCACATGTGGAAAAGCCCTACAACAAAACTAAATTAACTATTTAGCTTTAAATCCTCCATTAAAGTCTCAATCCACCTCACGCCTACCTACATATGATGGTCCCTTGGTATCGTTTTTAGTGGCATCTTCAGTACCACTATCACTCCTCACACCTACTCCACTCACTAACTTGCTTGCAACAACAACATTGCCAAGTTCAAGGATACCCTCCAAGGATTCACCAAATCCCAATGATCAAAGTATGGCACCATATCTGTCTCATTAGTTGTCCATGCAGGCAACCAACACCATTACTACTTCTACAGTTCCTATTACAGCAACTAATCCAGCTCCTAATCCATCTGAATCATACAATCCAAGCTCTCCAATTTCCGCCTCACAGCTATACCCATCTTAATGCCCCATGCTACCACCATTGCACCTCTAAAAGCCCAAATAATTATAGCAAAGATGAATGTAAAGCATGATCTTCAGCAGTACTCTCTTTTCTTTGCAATTGTATTCAATTAAAATTCTCTATGGAATCCTTTTGAGGGGGGATGTTAGGATAAAAGTATGAATAAGATAAGGATAGGAAAACATGTGGAAAAAAGGATCCCATAGTTATATTCTTTGTAAACATCTCAGATATTTTGAGTAGGAACTCACCTACCTCATTTAATATATCATTATATATATATAGCTACTAGCGATGAAATCAGCAACTACAATTCACTCTACTTTCCACATTGTCTCTATCTATTTCTCTCATTGTGCAGAGTGTCCTCTCATTTATTAATCCTCTTATCCTTGCCTTTTTCACTACATCGAGACCGTGCGTACACACACCACACATATACACACCTACAAACTCACACCCCTTAACACATACACACACACACACACGTACACTTTAGACCTATGCGCACACATGCACACAGTTAACATACACATTAAAAATTCACTACATACACATGCACATACACACTAAACACACATATCCACACATAATTAACACCTATAAGGGCACACTCTCACACACATCCACAGATACCATGCACGGTGCTTAATGCCATTTTTTCATCTCAAACTCACTCCTAGCACTACCATGTTCATACGAGAGGAGTCAAGGGGAGGGAGGTGGGAGTAAAACTGGCATGCAATGCGCATGTATACCACCTACAGGCACAAGTATCCACACATACACATACAAGCATACCACCTCATAGACACAAAGTACATGTACACACCACCTAGCCCTTGTGACACATGTACCTACCAAATGGGTCGTGTATCTGTGCAATGTCCTCTCAACTTACCCTAGTACCAACCCATCAGAGGAGAGTGTCAAGGGAAGAAGGAGAGAGAAAAGAGGCAGGCACATGCATCATGCATCAAAATTACCTTAGACACACACACTGCATCCATCACCATAAGGTGCACTCATGTGCATCAGTCACCTCACATAGAGCATCCATGTGCACACGTGTAGATTCATGCATTCGCATGTAACCTCACATCCATGTGTGCATTCAACCACACATGTGTGCATCTGTGTATGTCTAATTACATACATGTGATTCCACACAACTAGGTACATCCATCACCCCACATAGTGCATCCATACACATGTGATGTGCATCACAACTGCATTATAGACACCCTTGTGCATCTGAATATCTTAGTGCATCCATCTAGATATTGCATATGCATCTAACTACACAGATGTGTATTCACATATGTCTGACTGCACACAATGCATCCAATCACACATAGTGCATCTATGCACAATGCATCCACATGTGTATTCGCACATCCATAGTGTGCACTACACCCGCATTATAGGTAGCCATGTGCATCCATTCATTCTAGTGCATCTATGTATGCATCTATGTGTGTTTGACTGCACACAGTGCATCAATCCACACACAAGTGTGCATCCCCCTACCGTGTACATCCATAGATGCACATATGCATCCACACCCATTTATGCACCCATTCACATGTGTGCATATACTCATAGCACCTCAGGCGCACCCATTTAGATACACTCATTGTACTCCATATTGCATTGTGCACGCATGTACCCTCACTACACCCTACAAACACCCATTCATCCTTGTTACACACACCCGTGTCACACATATTTCTAAATTCCTAGTCACAATCACCACGCCTAGTGTAGCCGTTCTACTCTTAGGCACACTCATATGCATGCTAGGACACTTGTGTTAGTTCAGTGCACACACATTGTGCTTGCATGCCACCCATATGTAGTGCATTACTATATTAGACACACCCACTAGAAACACTTTGTACTTAAACACTTTGTTCCCCTACCATCCACATGCAAGAGCACATCCTGCATTAGTGCGAATAGGATAGATACAAACTTATTTGCATAAAACATTAGGTCCATTTTCACATATAGTTTGCATTACATCTAGGGTGTACACTTCTAAGTGTACGTTTGCACATGCACATAAGGGCATCATTGTTTTAGTACACATAGCACACTTTTGATTTATCCACATGCACATACCAAGAGCACACACTATCATCTACCCCCACACATTAAAATTACCAAAAATAACTTGCACATACCATTGCATCATAAGACATACATAGCAATTGCCCATACACCTATTAACCCACACATCCACCCTAGTACCCATATGTCCACGCATTCACATTACACCACTTGCCCACACATGCCTAGGACCAAGACACATAGGTTATATCACTCCATTGCATATGTGAAGTATGTTGTGCATTGAACTTTGAGGTGCAGATACTAAACTCAAAGTGGGACCACAAGGAGTTGAGTTAGCAAGACTTGAGCTATGAGGAGGCAAAGGACATGCAAAACCAATACAAACCAGAAGCTCAAGAGCCAACACACCACCAATAGGTACCACAATCCCTACAATCATTATTGAATTGTGATTAGCATATCAAGTCCTGAAAGATCCATGAGTATTTGAAAAGAAAAGAAATCTTGCTTATGCATATGCACTTGCATGAATTTGAACTCAAGAAAAAGTGTAATTTTTTTTATCATGCTAGTCAACATGTGATTGTGGAAATTAGAACTAACAAAAACAAAAGTCTAGGGACACATAAAAGGAAATCCAAGAGTGCTTAAACTTCAAAAACATGTCTAGAATTTGTAACTTTCTTCTAATATCCTACTCCTTAACTTCATCAAACACTAAAAACCCTAGTGCCAACAATAACTCTTGACTTATTTCATAAATACACTAGTTTCTTCTCAACAGGCCTAGATATCCAAATTCTCCACAATGATCTCAAGAGCTACAAGGCTAAATGACCAAGTTGTACCCTAGAAAGTCACTGGGGAGTCCATCTTTAAGAAATCATCTGTATAATGTGCATTCAAAGGATATTAAGAAATACTCTTTCTTTACATGCTATAAATTCTTAAAATGACCCTTTTTTCTTTACTAAACTTATAGATTATTTCCAACTTGTAATTAAAAAACCCCTTTTGTAAATTACATGTTCTATAAAGTGGAGCCTAGGGGAAAGTCATAAGGTTGTGTACCCTACCATTGCCATAAGGGAAACCGCTGACACACTTGAACTAAATTAAAAAATCCTCCACTTTTCCAAGGATCAAAACTTGAAAAGAGATCACATGCTTAAAAACTCCAAACCTCTTCTTCAACTCCACAACATGACCAACCAACTACAATATAAAATGCAAATAATATGTGCCCAGATGAGACAAAATCCAATTGGCATGCACTCATCTCATGACCCACCCCACACATCTATCAGCACATTAGATTCACCTCCATCTATCAATGAAGGTCCACAATGCACAATACCCAATAGCAATTTCCCTATGCCTAGTGGCCCAATAATTTCTACTTGAATGGCAAAGGCTGGCAGCATTAACCCCAAAGACGATGAGGTAATCCCACATACCTATCTTAGGGTCAATGTGATCATGAAATGATAGCACATCACTAAAGCTCTCATTGAAAAAGGGCCCAATTATATTATTATCACCTATTATGCTTGGACTTATGTAGGACAACCCAACCTAGTGCACATAGATGCTACAGTCATTCCTTACAAAGGATCATCATACTCTCTTCTAGGCAAATGAAATATCTTAATGGCATTAATGGCGCTAGAAACTAAAACCTTGCTAGCTATGTTTTTTGTTTTTTCTAATCAAGAAGATGTCATGAAGGAAATCTTACGTAGTAGACCTTTCAAATGTGCAACTAAGTGTGATGTCAACTATTAGACATAACGAATCCACTTGAACCTACCTATGTCAAGATCCTCACAATCTTTAGAAAAAGAAACCTTGCCACCACCATTGCTCAAGACAAGGGTTAGAAATCATCTTCTAAGCCAGATAGAAACCCAAGCCAAGAGAGGCATAAAGTCCTTTGAGAACTACTAAAGACACAAGAACAAGAATAGATGCCCCTTAGTGTAAAATTTCCTAGTCCTAGTAAGAAATCCCAAGAGTCTCACAGCTCCCTTCCCATTGCCAATAGTGCCAAACATAGACCCCCACACAAAAAGAAAGAAACATCTTGGGGATACCACCATAAATTCCAACACAAAGTTTGCACAATACCACAATAGATATCCAAAGCATTGCTATGTGCTCAATGTTATTATGTAGGAAATAGATGGATTTGGTTACCCAAACTACATGTGTCAACATCTATTTCAATCATAACCTAAATGAAGCAAAGGAAATGACCTAAAATTGAACTACCTTCTAGCACAAAAACCACTCAAAAAGTTGACCCAATTGGTATAGAAACCATGAAGTTGAACTACACGTATCATAAAACAGAGAATTGGGCTAACTTGATAGAAGTACAACCCTTGTTGTAGTTGTCGAATCTAGGGGAAATTTGGTATTAGCTCCTTAGCCAATAACTACAAGAGAGGAACCAAAGCATCCACCTCATGGTTCTGCTGTAGCTCCGCATGACCATCCAAGTGAGGAAAAATTCACCCCATCAAGAAGTAATGGGTAGCCACTACAAGCACCAATTAGCCCACTTAAGAGGCCCAAATCTCCTAAAACCTCTTTACCAACATTGAAACAAGAAGCTTAGAATAGAAGCCTCATACAATTGCTCATCCTATGCAAATAGACTCACAAAAATCAATTAAGGACGTCATCACACCCAACCATGAAAAGGATTTGACCAAGCAAACGACCTCAACCAATTGGTTGTGACAAAGGCCACATCGATGAAGGAACAAGCCCTTGTAGTCCACTCTTAGAAATGATGTTTCAAGAAATATCATTGTCACCTCTAGAACCCTTATGCACCTCAAGCATATGCTCATAAAGAAAACTCTTGAGTTAGATGGTTGATGAGGTAGTGCAACAAACCATCAAGCCAACAATGAAGTGTTTAGTCCAACTCAATGTAATAGTGACATCACTCACATGATGCTCACATGAGCATGCATTTACATCGACATTGAGAAATCAATGAACAAGCATAAAGAACCCTTAGAAAAGCCATTGATGTGGGATGACCAATAACAAATTTCTTCTCATTACATGAAATGCTCAAGAGAACGAACCAGGAAACAAAATCTATGCTCACGCTAAGCATCATCATCGAGAAAGAAGATAGGAATCATCATTTACGTCCTCACTTTCATCATCACACGAGACTGCCATTTTTGCGAGAGAGAGAGAGAGAGAGAGAGAGAGAGAGAGAGAGAGAGAGAGAGAGAGAGAGAGAGAGAGAGAGAGAGAGAGAGAGAGAGAGAGATTTTAATGTGAAAAGGTGTGTATGATGGGATGCACGTCGAGAGTGAAGAAGAGGAAGAAGAGATGCCATAAGACAGACCCCTTCACCCCACGACCCACAACCCTATTTTTATTTTCTCAAAAGTGTAAAGTTACATCCATTAAGGTCTAAACCTTTCTACGAAACTCATGGCTTTATAGTCTTAGCCAATTACATAATTTTGCAAAGGTTGAGCTAACAAATACATTATTGAGAGAGGTTTGGTCGAGGTAGAGGGAGAATCTTGTGCTTGTGTTTTGCCTTATTTCCTAGTTCATCATCTCGCCCACATTGAAGAGTGAAGCATCCCCGCGAACAAAGTTGAAGAAGAGCCACCATCAGCACATAATCTCTTTGGAATTGGTAATGGGGAAAAACTCGGCGATGAAGAAAAAGTTGATGAAGCCAAGCCATGACCATTCATGACTAGCTAGGGAAGCGACCCCTGCTTCATCTCATACATACATACCAGAAACTTTGCATAGTCTTCAAAAAGTAGGGCTCTATCTTTAATCTTTATACGGATAATACTTCACACTGTTGTTGGGAGAAATGCTACCATGAAGCACCGACATGTGAATGGGATGCTAGAGATAAGTGAATATATTTCTTTTTGTATAATGCTTTAAATAACTTAGAGAAAAGTGGGCCGTTGAGATCACGTGGATGAGATCACGCAGACCAAGACAACAAGGTAGTCATCGGTGGGGAACACGGGAACATGTAGGTAGAACCAATGCTGTCGAGGGGGGGAGGTCACCGTGTGGAAGATGAGTCGAAGGAGAAGGAGAACATGGGACGAGCATGGCAGGGAGGAAGACGCTGCTGGGAGGGGAGGCGGAGAAGAAGGGAAGACAGTGGTAGAAGGTGAGAACATAGGCCTGCCGCCCGTGAGGCAGATGCACCAAGCTATGGCGGCCCATTATCTTGCCCGCGCAGCCAATCATCCCACCGCTAAAGTCAACAAGCCTGCCGATAGCATTCTCTGGTACTCTGATAAAGATCGCATATTGTCTACCTGCCAGCCCATAAAGGTCCTTTGAAAGATTTGATAATTTGAGTAGTCAATGATGCCTAGTTCTCGCAATGCCCCCCACATGAAATGCTCAAGAGAATGAACCAGGAAGCAAAATCTATGCTCACGCTAAGCATCATCATCGAGAAAGAAGATAGGAATCATCATTTACGTCCTCACTTTCATCATCACACGAGACTGCCATTTTTTCAAGAGAGAGAGAGAGAGAGAAAGAAAGAAAGAAAGAAAGTTATATTAACGTCTTCTAAAGACCAAAACTGGCCTATGAGACAAACTGTGATACAACTGATGAGGTCCAGCTATCCAAAATAAAAGTGTTGAATGAAAAGCTAAAAACTGGAAACTGAAAATACGGTGCTGTGAGTGTGATAAGTGTCGTGTATGTGTATGTGCGTATGTAGCTCTGGTACTCCAGATAATGGCTACAAAAGGGGAACAAATGTTGGCTGTGATAGGGGAACAACTGTCGGCTGTGATAAAGTGGTGCAATGTGTATATGTAACAGATGCAGAGAGATATACTATCCTGGGATGTAGTAGCAGTCATCAAAGTCACTAATAGCAGGTGATCCCTCCTGGATGCAGGATGTGGTACATCGGCGGTGGAGAAAGAGCAAACTGAAGGTCTGAGATCCAGTGTGTCGAGTGTTGTCGGATCTCAGTCTGCTCTGTCGATGTAGATCAAGAATCCTCCGAATCTCTTGTCGGTGTGGCTATGGGGTCCGAAACTCACGGATCCTCGTGCGGCGTCGAGTACGCTAGTCCTCAACCTGCTGTAGTGTGAGCCCGGAGGTCTGGCTGGAGGCTGGTACAATAGCTCTCACTCTATCTGTCTGAAAGAACTGTGTAATAGTCATCTGGGTGGGCCCCTCTCTAACTGGGACCCGCTGTGTGCTCTGCTCTCTGATGTGCCATGCCTCTCCCAGAAAATGGCCAAATGATCTCTGATCCATATCAGTCATACATCCCTGAAGTGAGCTGCTCAATGTGTATCTAGATCTCAACTCTGAGTATGCCGGGCATCTGAGAACAAAATGCTCCTCACTCTCCAGCTCTGATCTGCAAAGGGGGCATATCCTCTCCTCCCGTGGGATGCCACTGGCTCTGCCACTCTCAATCATAAGCTGATGTGATGATACCCTGAGCTGTCCAATAAGAACTCTCAATCGATGTGGCATATAGATCTGCATATATCTCGGAATCTCTATGAATCCCTGCTCTGATATGCTCAAGAACTGTGTATAATAATGTGCCATCTTCGATGGCAGTGGCTGTGCAGGGCTGACCCATGTCCTCTGTATATAAATATGCCATATCTCCTGTCTGATGACTCTGTTCCTCTCAGAGAGAGAGAGGGTGTAAGTGGGAGCCTGAGTATCATATAGAAGAGGTGGGAGTCTATCAATGTCCAGCCCATGTCTATCAAACCAAGCTCTAGTCTGTGCATACCATGATGTGGTATCCCCCGCTCGAGCCATCTCCTGAGATGCCATATATGCTCTGTATGCAATGTGATCTCTGTCCATATCCTGAAATCTGTGTAGGAAGCAGACTGTCTGAAATAGTGCCTCTACTAGCATGGGTGGTGTGGCAAGCTCTGCTCGCACAATGTCATGTGGGACTAAGCCCTTGCTGCGAATCAATCTAGATATCATGATCACCTGAGGTCTCTCCATCAATGTCCATACATAATCGACAAGGCTTGGCCCCCATATAGCTACTCCATACATCAGTGCTGGAGTGACTAGAGTATCAAAGAGCCACCCCTTGGTGCGGGGCTCCTGGAAATGTGCCTGATGACACTGTCGCTCCATAAGAGCCAATGCTGAGTATCCTCTAGTGAGGCGGTCACGAGCTGCCTGTGTCATCGAGAAAATCCCTGAAGCTGCTGTAAAGGTGACTCCCAAATATACATATGATCCAGTGACCTCAATACTCCCTCCTGCTGCCATGAAAATACTTTGTCTGCGTATTGAGAGAGAGAGATTTTAACGTGAAAAGGTGTGTATGATGGGATGCATGTCGAGGGTGAAGAAGAGGAAGAAGAGATGCCATAAGACACACCCCTTCACCCCACGACCCACAACCCTATTTTTATTTTCTTAAAAGTGTAAAGTTACATCCATTAAGGTCTAAACCTTTCTACGAAACTCATGGCTTTATAGTCTTAGCCAATTACATAAGCTTGCAATGGTTGAGCTAACAAATACATTATTGAGAGAGGTTTGGTCGAGGTAGAGGGAGAATCTTGTGCTTATGTTTTGCCTTATTTCCTAGTTCATCATTACAATACCATTGCTCAAGACATCATGAAAGGTATGCCAAAATCCATAGCTAGAGAGTTGCATTTAATTCCCTCCTACATTTTTCTTTGAGAGATGAACAGAAAAGAACTAGAAGCACTAGAGCTGAAGGTAAAAGGGCAAGGTTCCCTTGCACACAATTGGCATTCTAACCAAACTCATGTTGCTAAAACTAGCCATTGACTAATGACTCTAACCAAGCAAAGGAAAGCTCTTTGGACATCCCTGCATAACCCCACTTATTTCTCCCCTACATCCCTACAAATGTCTAGCTACCATCCAAGAAAATCCCTTGTATGATAAACTCCTTGCAAAAGAATATCTACATGTGGCTAGCAAGCTAGGAATAGGAAGCATGGTGCTTGATGTCATTGCGTATGTACTTTTCCTGACTCAAGTTCTAACAAATCTAGATGGCTATGCTTTAATCCTAACTTCTTCAAGTGGGTTAATGCATGACTGTGTGACACAAAATCTAATGTAGCTCTTGATTTTTCCCTAGTGCCATCCACTCCTTCATAGAAGAATAGAAGGAAAAGTGGCTCGCCCATGACTTTGCCCCACATGCCTAGAATAGAAAAGAATAATTATCCCATAGATCCATTCTTAGAATCCATACTCCTAAAGGAATTCTTAACAAATGAAGTGGGGGCTCATGCTCATCTGCTAAGACCCATGGACCGCTTATTGCTTCAAGCGTTTCAAGCGAGCACAAATGGCTATCTCTCACCTAGCTGATGCGCCTTCAATCCTATGGGGGTGTAGTGAGCTTACCTTGATACCCGAATGAGTAGCTTCATCCCTCAAGAAACCTGGTAGCTCCACGATTTAAGATGCAATCTCAAGAAACCTCAAGCCTCCTCCTTTGAGCTCCATCCTCCATAGCCGCGTGCGAGAGAAGAGAAGAGAAGAGAAGAGAAGAGAAGAGAAGAGAAGAGAAGAGAAGAGAAGAGAAGAGGAAGAGAGGAGATGATGGAGAGCTTCTCCACCATGGTCCCTCACCCTCACACACTTACTCCCTTACACTCTCACACTCCCCCTCTCAAGCACACACAAGTAAGCAAGAAGAAGAGAAGAAGAGAGGAAGAAGGACCACTTTAGCCGCACACCAAAGAATGAGCTTCTCATTCACTTTTTGAGTTTATATACAAGCCTTAAATCCCTTAGGCACCCATCCCATTTTTACATGACTGGGCATATTGCCAAGATCCTCATTACCTATTCCCTTAAGTTTCCTTATCCCTTCACCTATGCACGTCTAGATTTTACAATTTGCATAGGGGAGGGAGCATGGTCCTCTTTTACAAAATTTTAGTGGTGCATGTGCCTTTGTCTTTGACTTGGCCATTGAGGTCGCCCTTTGCGCTTTTGGAATTTCTTCTCTTATTCCTTTTCTTGGCTTCCTTTTTTTTGATTATTTTATATTTTTGAAATTTTTTTTCCAATCTTACATTGGGGCTAACATTACCCCCTCCTAGACGAGTACCAGTCCCATGCCACTTGCGGGTCTGTGTTGATGAGAGTAGGGTGGTCATGCGAGTCGATGATGATAGGGCCTCATGGAGATTAGTCCTCGGGAGAAGTTGATCACATGATTAAGGTGGTGGAGGCTGAGAGTGGATTGGATGGATGATGGGACCTTCAAAGTTGGTGGTTTGCAGCATTTGTATTTGCTTGAAAAGAAAAGAAGGTGCATTACACCTGGGAGGTGTGTCTATCTTACTGTGTGGTGCATTATGCTCGTGCTAGTGGAACTGGGAGTTGGGTCTCACCATAGGCAAGCTTGGGTATTATCCCACACTTGAGGACCCAATTCTTCCCTAAGGGTGGTGCGATGATTGTGGCTTAGGGAGATAGGTCTAACCATAGGCGAAGGTGACCTCCCTAGGTATGTCCTACCCTTGATGTGTCCTAAGCATGATGTGGCGAATAAAAGTGGGCTAGGGGGTTAGGGACAGAGCTGTCCAAAGGAAGCCACCATAGGCATTTAACTTCAAGACCCCTAGGTGCAGTGACTATGGCCTACATGTAGTGAGATGATTCGTTTGCTTTCTCCTGTGATTTTCTTCTCATGATCTCTTTTTCTTTTCTTTTTTTTCTTTCTATTTCTCTTTTTTTTAAAATAGATAAAAGTCTAAATATTTTTCATCACACTCATGAGAGGGAGAAGTTGGGGGCTTAAGAGATTTGTTAAGGGATTTTCAGCCTTGCATATATCCTTTGAGGTTCATTCATGCCTACAGAGGAGTAATGGAAAGAAATGGATGATTACAGCAAGTGAAGCGGCTATCATTCATGTCTTCTAAGAGAGCTAAGCAAAAAGAGGGAAGGATAGTAGCTCACATCATTAACCTAGTCATAGCCCAACTATCTATGCCATTTGGATCAAAAAAGAATGGCATAGATGGTACTCTTGCGATGTAGGATCTTGCTTTAATAGTACTCTAAGAATTCTAAGATAATTGAGTTGTATAGGCCTTGCAACATGGAAGTGAGGGCTTCCTCAAGCTTGGTGGCATTGACATTGTATATCCTTGGGAAGTCATATCAACTGTGGATGTCTAGATTTTAACCTGCCCCTACCCTTCTTGGATATGGCATTAAATTAGGGTTATTTCTTTTGAAGGGTAGAGTATTACAAAATGACATTTAGGGGTCTGTGTTGCCTTCCTAGATGTGCCTCCTCCACTTTGGTTGGCACTCATAGCCCTTCAATGTTTTGGGCACTTCATAGACTTTGTTCTCCTAGTAGTCTGGTTCCCCATTAGGTAAGATTATTCTCTCTCTTAGAGGTCCACCTGTCTCCTAACCTCCTTTCGATATTAATCACCTCTTCCATCACCTTGGTTGATAATACTTTGCTCAATGTGGTGGGGAATCAGAAATCAAAGTTAGACATTTCACGGTTATTCTCTCTCTGCTCCTAGAATATGAGTTTAGTATTATAATTTACTGGGAAGCAGTCTTCCCTTGGTGGGATGGGCATTGCTAGCACCAATGTCGGTTGAGCATTCAACCTTCTTTATGCTTACTCTAGAATTTTCTTTATTTTCTTTTTGAGCTCGACTTTCCTTTCAACAGAGATGTCCACCTCCTACTACACTTCAGGTCGTGGGGAAGGAGGTTATGGGAGTAACTCCTCCTCTTGTTGTCCCATCTCAAAGTGTTCTGCCTCTTCCTACTCCCTATGTTCCTATAGTACTTCTTCGAGGAATCCCAGGGCATCCACTTCTTGCATCATCAAGCCTACCCTTAGGAAATAGTTTCTCTCATCTTGTAGGCTTAGGCTGACTCCTGCTACTTTTGGTGGTATATGCAGCCCCTGTCTCAAGGCCCTACAGGCAATCCCCAACTTTCTTTTCAATGAATCAACAGCCTCCCCTTCTTTTGTTTGCATGACATCCATGATAGAGTTGAGGAAGGCGTGTTTTTGGGTTTCTAAGCTTACTTGTGCGGCCTCTTCCCTACTCTCTATTACAAGCACCTTGTCCCCTTCTACACGAGCTAGACGACACCATAGGTCTTTTACTCTTCTTTCACTTTTGTTTGCCTATTCTTCTACCTTCTTTTTCATTTCTTCAAAGATTTCTCCCTTCCTTTGAGCTAGGATCATTAGCCTCTGCTCTTGTTCCTCAATTTCCCTTTCTAATCTCTTCTACTCTTCTAGCTCTAAGGCTACCATATTCAAATTTTCTATATCTTCTTGATACCTTCAAGCCCTCTCTTCTCTTGTTGCTTCTAGCATCTCCGTGATCCTCCTTTAGCTCATTTATTTCTCTTTGACACATGGCCACTTGGCCGATTTTTTCTCGTTGAAGGCTACCATAGTCTCCTTTTCAGCCTCTAACTTAGTAACATCTATTTTCTTTTCTTCTTTTGCTCTCTCAAGCTATAACAAAAGTTCCTTAATATAGTCGTCATAGTTTGTGGATGATCGTAATGCGATGGGGATAGTGGTTGTGGATGTTTCAATTCTTTGTCTTTTAGAATCTTGCCTCAATTTGGCATCTACTGCTATTGGTCTCTTCATCCTAATTGCAGGAACTCCTTACCTCCATCCTAGGCCATTTCTTTATTGACCAAAAATTGCACCCAAGCCATGATGTTGCTGGCATCCACTTTAGGTGTAGAGCCTTGAGTGGTTTTGGTTGGCACCAGGCTAGCTAGAAGTGGGTGCAACAGACCTTTACCCTTGCCCTTCATAACTGGCAATGCTAAAGCTTCTAGCACTTGGGTGCTAGACCTTGGGCCTTTGTCTCTGGGTGGTGGGCTCATGGCAGCCAGCTCTTCTTCCCTTGAGCGTCGCTCTATGGACATGCATGTTGCTAAAGCTATGTCCTCCTCTTCCTTCCTCCTCAGATCTTCATTTTCTTCATCAACTTTTCTCTTTCTCTCCTCTTCCGCCTCCCTAGACTCCCTTTAGGCCTTGAGGTAGCCAGCTCTTTCTTTCTTCCTTCTCTCTTCTTCCATCTTCCACTTTTGGGGGTTTTCTTCTTAGACTTTTTGGCCTCTCCATGGCTAAGACTTCATTTCCTATTCCCCTTCTTTGTTGCCCACGGTCCTCTCATTGAACTGTTCCCACTCTGGGTGGAGATGGGACCTTTGCCAACTCCTTCATTGTCTTGTCCTTCCCCCAATGCCTCTCTGATGATGGCCATCAAGACCCCTCCGAATCCAATGGTTGAGCCCCTAGACAATGACTTCTTCCTTGCCTTGGAGGTTGAAGACTCATCTCATGCCAGTGGTCTTCCACTTGTGCCTAGTGCTTTTGCTAAAGTTTCTATTATCTTTCACATGAAGTTGTTCAAATTTACTTCATCCAAGAATTTGACTGCAATGCTTTCAAACATAGGTATGTTGATCTGGCTCATCAATGCATTGTACCTATGACTAGAGAAGAAGGCATGGACCCTCTTTGCTTGTAGCTGGACGTCTAGATCTGGGATGTTGGCGAGACTGATGTCATAATTGGTGTGGACCAAAATCTTGTCCATTACCAGCATATTCCCAGCATCATTGGTCTGGATCTGGGATGTCGGCGAGACTGATGTCATCGTTGGTGTGGACCAGAATCTTGTCCATTCCCAGCATATCATACACTCTCTTATGGGCTCTCTCTCGACTTTCTTGGAAAGGCCCAACACTCTCACCACCAACTCAGACCTCCACATGGCAGCTTTCCTTTTTGTGATGCATAGTTATAGTGCCGCAGTTCTCCTATTGAATTCTGCATGCTTTTCATAATCCACGGCCTGCCCAACTTTCTCAAGTACTTTTGCAGATTGCATTGCTTCATTATCTATTTTACGGCCTATTCTTCCATGATCACATCATCCAAGTTTAGGACATACCTGAACCTAAACTAGTTGAAGGCCCTCGTCTCCATTGAAAGGCCATACTTTGCTTGCTCTTCCTCTGAGAATGGAAATTTGCTAGTTTTCTCTTGTCCTACCATTGTAGGTGCCTATCATGAAACCATAGCTCACCATTATATTCTTTAAAACAATTTCTTGCAAAAAGACACGTAGAAAATGGTTGTGTGCTCATGGAAAATTGAAATGCTTAAATAGAGAAAGAAAAACTTCCTTTAAACAATCCATGTATTCCACAAAAAATTTTATGATACTTTTCCTCACTTATAAGTTGGCTTTTATCCATTTGGGTGTTGATTGAGGTTTAAGGTTGTTAACCCCAGCTCAAGATGGAAGCAGAAGTAGGAAGGAGAACAAGCAAAGGCGCAAGGGTGGCCTCTAAAATCAAGTTAAAAAGCAAAAGCGCATTTTTAAATGAAAGGTGCCCCAAAACTTTTGTAAAAGAGCACCAAGCCTTCTTGGGCAAATTATAAAAGGGTAGATGGGCGTAGGCTAAAGAAATAGGCCAAGTAGAAGGGAATGGAAAAGAGAACCTTGCCACAATGACCGATCACGTAAAAAAGGGGATGGGTGCCCATGGGATTTTAGGACATGTATATAAAGTTCAAAAAGTGAATGAGAGCTCTTTCTTTGGTGCGTGGCAGTAAGGGACTCTTATTTTTCTATTTTTCTTTTCTCTTTGCTTGCTTGTGTGTGCTTGAGAGAGGGAGTGTGAGAGTGTGAGGGAGTGAGTGTGTGAGGGTGAGGGATCAAGGAGGTGAAGCTCTCCACCATCTCCTCTCTTCTTCTTCTCTTCTCTTCTCTTCTCTTGTCTCGCGCGCAGCTATGGAGGATGGAGCTTGGAGGTGGAGGCTTGAGGATGCTTGAGGATGCTTGAGGATGCTTGAGCTTGCATCAAGAATCATGGAGCTACCTGTGTACTTGAGGGAGGAGGCAACTCATTCGAGCATTGAGGTAAGCTCACTACACCTTCATAGGATCAAAGGTGCATCGGTTAGGTGAGAGATAGCCATAGGTGCCCACTTGAAATGCTTGAACAAATAAGCGGTCCGTAGGTCTTGGCAGTTGATGAGTGTGAGCTCTCTTCCACATTTTGGTTCCATTGCTAGGACCGTTGGTTCAAGCTTGAGCGGTTGCACACCTCAAATCGAGCATCGAAGTAAGGGTTTCATCCCTGAATCGGAGCTTGAGATAGGTAGAAAGTTTTGGATTTTTAAATATTCACAACAAGTATATTGGTTGTTTTGGTGGTTTGATGATTAGGAGAGTAGGAGAAATCATTTTAGTATTTTTCTTTTGATTCTTGTTGCATTTTTCTTCTTCTGTCGCACGCTATACAATGTACACAAAGTATAGATAAGATACAACATAAAGAAAAGTGGCCTTCTAAGTCAAACAGTGCATATAACAGACTACACTAATCGATTGACATTATATCTTTGCCAGCTGTAGGTAGGTGTAATAAACTAAATATAATAAGTGATAAGTCAGTGGCCATGTGAGTATCATAATGGCCACCAACGTGCTAAGTGTAGACGTGTGGACTCATCTAGCCAGGCGGTCCATCATCAATATCCACACGTGTTGAGCTTTCCATCTCAACAGCTATTACCCAAGTAGAAGGAGTTTAGTCGCGCTTGCAAGCGACTTACGCAGCAAGGATAAATTGGAATGGTAATAATTTGGCATTGGCCAACGGGAGTCAAGGGGACCTCATGTCAAATGTGAATGGCAGAGGGAGTATCATGCCGAATTTGCCTATGTTTCCAACTCCTCCCAATAGTATGAC